>NC_141616.1:15192097-15492097 GCF_047967505.1 Dipteris shenzhenensis
ACTACTCCAATTGATAGTTTGACTTTGAGTGTAATGTATTGTGTGCATGATGTCTATCTTTCATCTTAGTGGCTAGCATTATTAAAAAAGATCAAATATTTTTGTAGGTAAAGAAGATTAAAGTCTGTGTCCAAGTTAATATTCAGTAACATTGAATATGTCCATTACAAGTATTCAATATGTAACATTACAACAAAGGTTACACATCAAAGGATGCGCTATTGTAAATTGCTTCATGTATCCCTTGTGGAAGCCAAAATTTTTTTGAGAAACCTTCAATTATATCCATTCTTGAATACTCTATGTAGATGTGAGTGCACAAAAACAAATGGTTTACAATCAAGTTTTGTGTACTTGTCTTCATGTACTTTGTCATAGTAATATCCGTGAAGAAGATAAGATCCAAAAGAAATATAGTTTCCCCGTCCACATTTTTTAGCTTTGATTTTCAACCCATTTGCCACGTCGCATTTGAGAATATAAAAATTTGCACCTTTAGAGATAGCATCACTCAAGAGATCATAAAGACCTTCATACAAAGTCCAACAACATTCTCATCATTGCTAATCTCATTGGATGAGTGCTTGTCTTCTTCTTTGCCACCATCCATATCTTGCAAGGGGAAAAGAGTGTCGTAATCCCAACTCTCCACATGTGTTCGATAGGTACATCACCTCCAACGTCCTTGCATGCACCAATAACAAATAACACATTTCAGATATATTTGCAATCCTAGATATGACTTCTCTACACATCACCTTCTATGATCTCCCAAAATACTCTCTTTTGCTCCCTTGTTTGAGATGAGTACTCAGAATGGCATCTATCAGACAAGTGGTTCCTCAAAAAATTAACAACATCTACAACACATCTCAAAGTGGCTTTTCTTTCCTTTACCTATTCATGTGTGAGTTCCGTCTTCATAATATCTTCTGCCCCATCATTCTCACCCTTATCATGGGCACATACAAAGAAATTTCATGTCATTTGTAGCCCTATGATTGACCCATCTGTAGCCCTATGATTAACCCTTGCCCAAATCTAGCAACAAAGTAGTAAGGGAGTTTGCCTTTAAATTGAGATGCCACTACATTAGACCATACCCAATATGCCTTAAGAGTGTATTATTGATCTTTCAACCACTCAGCATGTAGTAAGAAAGAATGATAAATGACCAAAGTGTCATGTTTCTTATCATTTAAAATAAAAGAATGAATGGTCTTCTTCACATCAGATGACCCCATGCGGCGATACATTATGTGAACCAAAATTTTCACTTGGCTTGAACCCCAATGCATAGATTAAATTTCATTTTCTCAACAAAGTCTACCATAGAGACCACTACACTATTAAGAAATCCCAAGAGACATTCCTTGAATTATCCTACCTACCATCTTTATATGAAGTCATGCTTGATATGAAGTCATGCTTGATAAATTTTGCAAGGTGTGTCTTGTAAAAAAACAAGATACTTGGAAAGCATCTTCTTGCATAGTAGTTCCTTTCTTTTCTTCTTATTTTCATTTCTATCATTTCATGATTCAATTTCTTCAAATACCTTTAGAGAGACTTGCACTTTCTCTATCGCAACCTCATGTGGGCACAATGGGAATTTTCTTATGTTGGAGTCATTGCATTTTCCCATGACACATTTGTGTGCAGTGAAGGTGAATCTAACTAGTATTTCACACAATATGGACTCTCAAAGACCCATTTCACTTTTTCATACAAGTTTCAAGGATTTTCAAGTGAGGGATGTCACATGCATAGGAGCATGATGCTCAATGGATCCCAACTTCTGTTGGAACGTTTCACTAACTACACCCTTTATATATGATTTTTGAACATGTGCAATAAAATAGCATGCATTTTTTCCCTTCTGTTTACACATAAAGTATGGATTTAATCCCTAAAAGTAGCATTGTCAAATTTGAGTAGTTGGATGCATGTCATAGAATCTGCTAATAACTAAACCTACCATTGTCAATGAGGATATAAGCCAGGCCACTTTTTCATATATATACTATGTAAGAAACTTTTGTATAATATGTAATAAACATGCTAGCCTTGTGCTCTCCACTCATGGCACTCATAAGCACAATCTAGCCTTATGCTAGCCATGTGCTCTCCACTCATGGCACCCATAAGCACAATGTACTAGTGATGCCTTTCATTGTTTATTTGGATTGGTTACAGTGTATGATATTGGATCAAGCTATGAATTTGTTTATGTAAGAACAAATTAGAGTTTTATTGTAAAAAGTTCTTGAAATTTTCTAGAAAGAGCTAAAAAATTGCATAAAGCATACCAAAAGTCCCTTGAAGTGCTTAAAGCATACCAAAAGTTCCTTGAAAGTACTCAAAAGTACCTAAAAACTCCTTCAAAAGTGCATAAAATGTACTAAAAGTGCTTAAAGTCCTTGAAAATGCTTTAAAATGCACAAAATTCTCAAATGCTTCATCCTTCAAATATGGTGCAAAGTGCTTGAATGCCCTTATCATGAAGATCATTGCTATCTCCTTACGAGGATTACCAAAAAGCGAGCGAAGAAAAGCGAGCGAGGCCAAATAAGTGAGCGTGGACAAACAACAATGCAAGGTGTTATCTGTTTAATAACAACCACATCATATTCATCAGGACAGCCAATTACCACAATTTATGCTCCAAGAAAGCTTACCCACTCGCCTACATCTTGGCTAGCATGTTTCCAGAAGTACATGTTCAAATCATGTTTCCTTTGCTGTGAAAAAGTAATGATAAAATAAAACAGTGAATGCTTTCAATAATGAGAATAGTAACATATTACATGAACTGCTCTTCAATTTGTCAGAAGACACCTTTTTTCTAAAAGTTATTAACTCCATAGCACAAAAAGCATATGTCATACAAAAAAAAATTAATATAAAAATTTGATGCTTCAAAATATCTTCCAACCCTTGGAATGATTGTACAAAATGTTTTTTCGTGCATTGCCAAAACATGGAAGCACACCTATGTATATCATCTGCTTCTAAAGGAAATATAAAAAAGGGACATCTAGACTGCCTACTAAATGCTTGATGGGTTCATTCCATTTTCAAAAAATACAACTTAGTGCAGCTTCATGCAAGGAAGCACACCTACATATATTATCTGATTCTGAGGGAAATGCCAAAAAAGGGCATCCAAGCCATACACTACATACTTGATGGGTTTCTTCTACCACCCAGAGCTTGAAACAATTCAACTTTTGTCAATGCAGCCTGATGCATAAACTGATGCACCATTTTAGTTAAGCCCAAGACAACAATAAACACGAAGTATATGTGCTTGCAAGGCATGTAGGGACTTTTTCTTACTTCCCTTTCTATGAAATCAAGGCATGTGCAATGTGGAAACTCTGAAATCAAGACACTATATGTTAGCCCCTTGGACATTGATCCTATTGTACGAACATGGAATACATGCACCTCATGTGGAATAATGATGTTCTCTCTCACCACCTCCCCATTTTCTGTAACCACCTTGTGTATCCTTTCCTTGAAATCTTTATTCAACTGACTTCTCCATGAAACAAGCTTTCCATCATGATGAGAAGGGAGCACATGGCTAGGTGTATGGATCTGCTGTGCATAAGGAGGTCCCATCACACCAATAGAATCATCACTATTAAATACGAACCCTGCCCTTACAAGGGCACCCCTCTCATATACAGTCATTGATGTCCCACTTGCAACCTTCCATACACCTGGAGAGACCCCAGGAACACCTTGAATGGATTTATCCACATTCCATGTATGGGTGACAGAAGTATTACAAAACCATACAAACTGCTCTATCACTCCATGAGAATGTTGCCTTCTTCCCTTAAAACAAGGGGCTGGCACACCATAACTTGCACTTCTACCAAGTGAATTGATTAGTGCCCCACATCATCTCTGACTCTCTACCAAGTAGCCAAAGCATGTGACAACACTATGTGGTTCGGTTCTCCTGATCGCCCAATTGGCTTCATGAATATCTATCTCTCTACAAACCACATCCTGTGATGGACTTTTAAAATCAATTTGTCTTCTTTTTCCTATCACTCTCCTTGTTGTCACTGTCATGTATTCTGGTTGATGACTATCATTTCCATGGACCGATGTTGAACATTTTGAACCCCTCTTTCTTCTTATGCTCACCGGTTCTATTATTGGCCTATTCATCTCAGGAGATTGTATCCCAGCCTCTTCAATCACTGTGTGTGATAAATCCACAAGCCTATTTCTGTCCCCTTTACCAGACCCACTACCATCAAGTATTCTTCGCCAGAGAGCATCCAAATTTGGTCCTATACCCAAGTGTCTTCCATTCATAAAGGCATTGTGGTGGGCACTCTGAAGGACACTCATTGCAAGATCTGCTGCATAAGCTTCATACAATGTTATGTGTTTTGCATATCCATGTGATGCTCTCATGCTAGAATGTTTTGTCTCTAAAAGGTTCACTGTAGGAACAAATCCAGAGTGCTCTTCTTGCTGCAAGAACATTCCCCCCCACTGGTTGACTCTAACATCCCACCAAGCAAGCCACGTATGCAATGTTGGTAGCTCACCCTCCTTCACATGAATCGGGGACCAATACAAATTCAATGTTTGTTTGCATTGGTCTGCAGAAGTTGAAGTTGTTGCCTCTCTCCACTTCTGACATAGAACTTTATTCTCCTCTTGAAATTGTGGCTTAATGCATCGTCTGGTGTGCCCAACCATGCTCATCTCCCAATGGAAAACACAAGTTCTTTCTCTACCATCCATCACATTTTCAGGTCCACCACTGTAAATAGTGCGGACAGCCAGCCAATTTTCTCCTGCTCCATCTGCCATGAATCCATGGAATTCAAGTTTTTTAAAACCATTCTTCTCCATTGTATTATTCAATAGCTCCCAGAATCGAACTTGAGCATGGCTATCCTCCACCTTGAATTCACATATTGCTATAGTTAATAGTTCCCTTATGAATGGGTCATACACATGAGCACCCATTGTTGACCATCCCCTCACTCGATGCACATGATCAAAATGAACCCATTGTGATCCCAAGCTTCCACCAGGCTGCATGCGATTCACTAGATCAACTCTTGATCCTAGACCAATGGTCGACATTTTGAAGATATGTGGTTGTTGTTCATCTTGCAATTGTTCAGGAAATAGGATACTTTGTAGGTATGGATATTTGCATCTCCTCTTTAAATCAAGTATTGAATCCATTCCACCATCCCCTCCTCTAGCCTCACTTCTTGTGCTCTGCAACACTCTCTGAAGCCTCCTTCTCTGGGTCATTGGTGTAATGGTTTCAAGCACTTCTTCGAACTTTTGATCATCTAGCGGCTCCACAACAACCCCATCCTTTGCTAGCATCATCTCCATCACAAGGTCTTGTGCCACAGACACCTCGATATTTTTGCAAGAGGAATTCCCATTCAACCTAGCATGCATTGAAATGAGATCCTCTACTTGCATTTCCTTTGCTTGACTTCTACCTTTTTCAACTGGATGGTCATGGAAAGCCACATGCACTGCGCATCTCGTTGCCTTCACTCATTCATGGGGAAAGAAATAATATATAATAGCACTGCATAGGTAAACACACTCTGGTATTGCATCACAATGCTTGCACACAAGTGACCCCAAGGCTGGATCAATGGGACCAGGTAGAGGAGGTCTCCTAAGCTTTCCTTTCCATTGTGTATCATTTAAAATTCCCATTCGTTCAAGGAAAGGACAATCCAAATTACAACATCTCAAATAACCTGAACATCTACTCATTCTCACAACACCATTGAAGCAGTCTTGCGAACATGTGGAATATTTTGTCCAAACATGACCATTAGCATTCTGTTCCATTCTAGACATTGGTGAACCCTTAGGCATAGGTGGAAGTTCGAAGACAATATATCCATCGTAAGTTAGAGGAAGCTCAATAACCTTCTCCACCCAAACTGCAGATTTGAGCGCAACATGAAGAGAACTATTCAAAGGCATCCTCTCTATAAGTGAAACGACACTATTCAGTTCATGATTCATAAAGTCACCATGAGTACCTCTCTTATAGGACATGTGAACTCTTAAGGTTGATTGTTGGCCACCACTAATCTTGAACCCTTTCTAACCATCCTCTAAGTTCACCACTGGAAGTACAATGGCAAGCTCATCTATTCCGATTTCTTGATGCAGCTCAATGTCCTCGTTCTCAATGTGAAAGTGTTCCTTAAGCTCCACCAATGAAACCTCCAGGAAAGGAGTGTCAAAACGAATGGTCAATGATTCGTGTTCTCCAAAGCGAATGAAAACTAAGAAAGGCATGATTCAAATGCTAGAGCCAAGATGTAGCACTAGACGACACCAACCAAAGAACAAGTGAAAAGCTAGCTACACAAAGGGTCCGAAAGCAAGGAGGCAAAAGAAGAAATGGCATAGATGTGTTGGAGACCGAAGAGAATGGAGCAAAGAGAAGTGTTGAAAGAGCCACTGCATTGGATTATGGGAGAGAAGCAAGTTCGTCTCTGTTGTAAGTGTCAAATGCAAATGGATGTCACTATTAGCATCCAAGGTGGTCGTTTAACTGCAGGTCTTTATTGAACACTATGTGTTTATTTGTTTAGAATAATGGTAATCTTTGAACAAGATGCCTTAATGCATATAGTAACTTGAATGACGCCTCCATGCATTTCATTCAGTAAGGGTGTACATTTAATATAAATGAATAAAAAGAGAAGTAACTTTCAAATTTATATATTGGTATTGAAAGAAAAAAATTAAAGATTTATAATTACTATATTTTACTAGCAATAGTTAGAATGAGTAGTATCTTCAAATCCATATCTAAAATGAAAACTATCGAAATGTGTTAGTTTACTTCACATTTGCATGAACGAGCAATATTACTATTTCCATCATGAGTCATTATATGGTGTTCTCCTCACTATTACAAGGTGTTAGTTATGCGGTCTTCTCCTACCGTCTAATAATGACCAGGCCTGCAAAATCCCTCAAAAATCGTTTCTCTAAAGGCTACGCCTGCAAAATCTGTCTAATAATGACCATCGCCTTCAAAATCATTACTACAAAATCACCTGCAAAATCTGGAGATATTATAAGGGTGTGGTGGGCTGGGTCAGATTCTCTCTCTCTTTCTCTCCAGCCTTGAAGCGATTTTATCTCTCTTTCTCTCCAGCCTTGAAGCTTCCCCCAAATGCTCCTCACACTCCTCCAACACTCCCCACCCCCTTCCATTCTTGCCCTCTCATCTTCCCATAGTTCAAAAGTTTAGCGATGTCGAATCCTTCCTTTCTGAGATGCCTGCCATGACATCGAGCTGCTTATGGCTTTCAACAAACTTCAACGACATCAACCCCCTTGCGGCCTTCAACAAACATCAACGAGCAAAGAGCTTTTGAGGTAAGTACTCCTCTTTTCTCTTTAGAAATTCAACGACCATAGCCTAGGGAGGCAAGCGTAACGGTAAGAGTGAAAGCAAGAAAGAGATATGAAGCAAAGTGAGCCGAAAGAGATATGAAGCAAGGTGGCTCACTGTGGTGGCGGTTGGACTACCTGGGGCAGCAAAAGAGGCAGCGCGTTAAGCAAAGATCTTTTGAGGTAAGTACTCCTCTTTTCTCTTCAGAAATTCAACGACCATAGCCTAGGGAGGCAAGCATAATGGTAAGAGTGGAAGCAAGAAAGAGATATGAAGCAAAGTGAGCCGAAAGAGATATGAAGCAAGGTGGCTCACTGTGGTGGCAGTTGGACTGCCTGGGGCAGCAAAAGAGGCAGTGCATTAACGCACTGCCTCTTTTGCTACCCCAGGCAGTCCAGGAAGGAAGTTCCACCACAGCGAGCAAGGTTATCTTAACGCGTTGCCTCTTTTGCTGCCCCAGGCAGTCCAAGAAGGAAGTTCCACCACAGCGACCAAGGTTATCCAACTTCCTTCCTGGACTACCTGGGGCAGGGTAAGCATGTTCGTATAGATTCTTAGAAGAGAACGATGAGGAAGACGATCAATCACAGGCAGTCCAAAGGTGAGTCAATGTGGTGGCAGTTGGTCTGCTTGGGGCAGCAAAAGAGGCAGCGCATTAACGCGCTGCCTCTTTTGCTGCCCCAGGCAGTCCAAGAAGGAAGGAAGGCAGTCCTCTTTTGCTCGAGGCTCAGAAGCGTGAAATGGAATGGAGGAGTGAAATGTCGAATAATTTTTGATGCTCTACTAAACATGAGAAGAGAGATCGCTCGCATCTACTAAACATGCATGTTTAGTAGAGCGTGGCAGGAATCCTTCTCATTTAGCACTTACTCACGGATGAGCATAAGAGAAGAGAGATCACTCGTGTCTTGGTGGAATGGATCTGGATCTTTGTGGTGGTGTAAAGCAAATTGTAGGTTCTGGAGAGGAAGGCAAGAGGAGGAGCTTTTTTTTTTTGCAAAGAAGCAAGAGGAGGAGCTGTTTTGGGTGGTGCTTCATGTGAAGCTTCATCATCGTAAGATGCTGCTGCTGCTTCTTCTTCATCCTTGAGGGCCACTCCCAATACCTACCATCCCCTCAGTCACGAGTCTTCCGAAGCCACGACTTTAGTGTCAGCTTTCATACTTTACTGCGTGGCTAATAAAAAGCTGCCTTCAACTACAAGTCCTCATGATCTCATGATTTTCATCATGTGGTGATGCTCGGCACAGCTTGGGAACCTTGGCAGAAGAACTAGAAGACAGATAGATTCATGGAAGCTGCAGCGTAGCACCGAAAAAGTCTGAAATGACAGAAGAGGTGGTAAAAATCTGGTAAAAAACCTTGCTCAGGAAGGCAGTCCAACTTCCTTCCTGGACTGCCTGGGGCCTCTTTTGCTGCCCCAGGCAGTCCAAGAAGGAAGTTCCACCACAGCGAGCAAGGTTATCCAACTTTTGCTGCCCCAGGCAGTCCAAGAAGGAAGTTGGACTTCCTTCCAGGATTCCCGCCACGCTCTACTAAACATGCATGCATCTATTACCAACAAAGCATCAAAAGGAAGACATCTCTTGTTGTGAAAACTCCTTGTGGAGTTGGGCCAGTGTGGAGTCGGGCCAGTGAATCAACGTCATCGGCCTTGCTGGTCTCTTGCAAAACTGGTAGATTTTAGAGTAGCACGAAACGAATAGGTCGTACTACGTCATCCGCCTAGTTTCTAAAACCTCAAGCCATGCACAAAAAGCCACCACAACAGACACAAAACACTGGCAAAGGTCAATTGAAGCTTCGTGAGTCTGAAACATTTATGGTTGCTTTATGAAATTTATGTGTGACATGCTACCAACAATCCGTGGGAACAGTTTCTGTGCTATGCTTGGATTTGCGAGACCTCTCAGCATTTTTGCTAGCCTAGCTAAACGTGGGAGTCACTCTAAAAGCTATTATCCTGATGAGAAGATGGGAGTAGACTCGTCGTGCATGTTTTTGTTTGAGAGGGATGGACGTCCCATTTTAGTAAGGTGTGATGTTAAATGTTTGTCCAACATCACACATCCCTTTGTTCTGGCACATTTGAGTGTTTGTGATTGATCCCGCACTCTTACGAGCCTCCAGCGCTAACAATCCGGCAACGTTCAAAGTTTAAACAGCACGCGTCCCTACAGCTTCTTCGAAGTAGATGTTTCGAAACTTTTATCATACATATTACAGAGCAGCCAATAGAATGATCATCAGTGGTGGATCCTGTCGTCGTGAGAATCCGCGAAAGGTATGGTGCAGCAAGAGCTGGATTCCACCCCATCCAACACGCAAAGATTTGGCTTCTTGTGTTTCAAGCTAAGGAAACGTGATGGTCAAGAGGACCAGGCACTGGCATCTCATCAGAGAGCGCCCAGATCTGGCTTTGTCTTTATCATCGCGTAGATAGATGCTGCGTAGAAAAGGCTTATGGGCGAGAAGCTAATAACATCCATAGCCAGGTCATTGACAAAACGCTTCATATAAATGCAGTCCAAACACAGATATGGTCTGTTCCTCTTTGTCCCATAACGTGAATGGCAGATCTTTTGCTTAATCTAAAGGCACTGCACCCAGTTCAAGAAGCAACGTAGGACCAAGATATATGTGGCTCCAAAAACACCAGCAATCAAGCCTTGAGAATCGAGATGGGCAAGATCCATGATGCAAGTCATGGCATTTAAAGAAAAACTTGTGAAGCTTCGCAGTAGCATTTCTTTGTTTCTATGGAGAAACTTAATACATTGTTTCTATATTAACGAGGCTAATCGGTTAGGACCATGGAATGAATCAGAGTCCTTAGATCTAAATGGTAGGACCATGGAATGAATTAGAGCCCTTAGATCTAAATGGGTGAATATAATCCAACCTCAAAGCACAGGTATGTGTGTGTGATTTTAAAAAGATTGTTTTTCTTTCTTGTGAGTTTCTGATTTGCACAACAACTCGATTGAGGAGTGAGTTGTTGTACGAATCAGATGCAAGGGAGGGGAACTTGGACTGTCAAAGGTTACCTTATGCAAGAGTGAGAGGACTTCGTGATGATGTATCTTCACTCAAAAGTACATTTCAAGTGGAGGGCTATCTCCCAAAGAAAGGGTCTTTCATTGTATCTGTCTGCAAGAGTGATGGAGAGGAGATAGTTATGATAGATGATATGAGGAAGAGTTGGTCTCCCACCTGGAGAGAGGTGGATGGGGAGTTTGAGAAAGATGTGATGTCTAACACTGACTTTCATTTTATGTCGCAAAAGATGTTATTTGTCTGGGAAGGCAATCATAGGACCACTGCATGGATGAGTGTTATCAAGGAAATCTTTCCTACAAACAAGAAAAGACATGTATGAGTGATATGCACAATAATTGACCCAAGGAAAATTAGTGAGATTTCTCTCTTGGCAGGGCTACAACGAATGAATTCGTAAGTACATGGACTTTGAATCTTCTCCACATTTGTGTTTTATGCTACTTTGCATTTATTGATTGGGTTGTGTACTTTGCTATTTGTTTTCTAGCATGAATGAACATGCCATTATCAAACCTAGTCTAAGGGACATACTCATAAATGCACACAACATTTGTGAGTGTGACTCTATGGTGTTTATGAGAACATTGTCTTCGAGTGAGATCAAATCAATAGAGAATCGGAGGGCTCAAGAGAGTAAAGGGCATGGATGATTTTTTCAAGTTAGTTTCGTTAAGAAGTGAAAATTTTATATTAGCATCGAAAGTTTATATGCCCTAATAAAAATAAAGTTTGAAATATTCGCCAAGTTTTGAAAGTTTTATGTAAAATTTTTAAAAGTTTCGCCAAGATTTACATATTTTACTTAGAAATTCAAACAGAAATATATAGAATTGTACTAAAATTTGTCAATATTGTGAAACTATAAAAATTAGACTAATAAACTTTCGCCAAGATTTTATATTAATATAAAAGTATAGCTTCGATAAAAACATCCATGGTAAAGGGAAGAAGCCATGGTTTCCATTAACAAGAGGTTATCTGGCAAGGCTTGTGTTCCAGGTAGAATGTTGCATTTGTATTGATGCTTAGATCTTTATCACTCCTTTGCTTTCTCTAATTGGAATTTATGTATGTAGGTTGAGTACAATACAGAGCTTAAAAAAGCAATGGACAAATATCTACAAAGCTACCTTTAGATCAAAGGGGAGAGGCAGAAGGAAAGCAGTGTACCATAATTCAAAAGAGAATTGCTGATAGGATGGGAAAGGTGTGAATTGAATTTTCTATACTTTGTTGCATTTATTTTGAAGTTAAGTGACTGACATGTCATCTTTGGATAGGTGTTGAATTGTATAGATCCTGGTTTTGGAGAGGCTTGGTTGGAAAAGTTGTTTGCCTTGTGCTTTGATGGTACGGATTCTTGCGTGACATTGGAGAAGCTCCAACTCATTGCAAAGTCTGATTTGAGATTAGAAAAAAAAAATATTTTCCTTTCTTTGTTAGAAGCCACTAAACCTATGCGAGACATGTACTTCATGCCTGTGGGCGACCTTGAGTACAGAGGGTGTGTTTCTTCTAGCAATTCAAATCATCTTTCATGGTGTTTGTTTGTTTCTTGCCAATGGCATGACTCTTATTTTTTTATTATAAAATTGCGTCAACTTTTACTGTTTAGGTGGATTAGTAGAGAGATATTTTTGGAGAAGGTGGAGAGACAATCATTGAAAGTGCTTGAAGATTTGAGGGTGATCACAACAATGGGCATGCCTTTGGATACCCCTAATGATTACACATTGCAGCAATACATGGAGGATATAAAACTGGAGGGGAGAAAACATATGTTTGTGGTGCTAAGATCAAAGGAAACAAAGATGGAGAGCAAGGGTGGAAAAAAAGGAGATGGACTATCTGAGTTGGACATGGCTGCCCATAGGGTGGTTTACAGGTATGTTGTCAATTCATTTGAAGGTTCATTTTTCATTTGTCTATGTTTGTGCTGTTGATTCATGTAATTACACAATCATTGATGGTTGTTCCACTTGATTTCTTGACCTTTTGATGGTTTGGGACATCCAATTTTTTTTTGTTTATTGGTTGATAGATATCTCTCCCACTTGCCAATAGAGAAAAGGATCTCTGACATTCCAAATTTGTGTAAGAGTTGGGTCTGAGATTGGTCATGTTGCATGCATGTATCCACCGGGCATGCACCGTCTCTCTCGATAGGAATTAGCACATTGTCCTTGGTGGATAGATTTCCCTAAAGGACAAGTACTGGTGCGAGAAAGAGACTTGTACAATACTTATGCTTCACAAAAAGCCAATGAAGCAAGTAAGGACAAAGTGGAGGGAAGCTCAAGGAGAGATAAGAAAGAGAAAGAGAAACAAGAACATCCTACAGAAAAAGGTAAGGAAGATACAATATTATTGTTTGTTGATGTTGTCTTCAATTCGTTTTGACATTGCATTAATAAGTTTATGATTGTTCTCTTTCTAGATGAGGGACCATCTAGTCCTATGTGGCATGAAATGGATCACATAGAGAGTGCAGGTAAGGGTGTTGTTGTGTTCTACATATGTAGTTGTTCCTTCAACACTAGTTTTACTTGTAATTGATTTGCTTTTGCATATAGGTGGAGAATCAATCTCGGGACTTGTGAAGCAAAACGTGTTCCATCGATCACAGTCACCTGACATTTCCTTGGCCCGTGGCATCACACCTTTGTTTGCTTGTACAGTTGGAGATTACATTGCAATGGGCAAAGACTTTGCTGACCCTAAAAGAAATGATAAGTATGCTATTTTGCATGAGTTTTTTATTACAGTGGGCTAGTCGAGATCGGGACTACAAGAGGATGGGTAAGAAGGTGAAGTGGGCTTCAGATTTTATATTGCTCGATTTTCCATCTGGCTATCCACTTGATGAGAGAGGATCCACTCCTACTTGGAATGTCTTGCTCGATGACCATGTGCGGCATGGGCTTGCAATTGCATCAGCTTCTTTGTCTGATAGTGGTTGGTTGGCATGCATATGTCCTTTGGCAGGTAAGGCACAATACCACAATTGACATTTCACATTTTGTGTTTCCATTCTACTAGTTTTAAATAAAATTAATTGCTTGCAGGACAATGTATTGGTTGGATGGAACGGTTTGCATATGTCCAGGGCTTGGAGGTTGTCAGACATGTGATCATTCATGACAAGTTTCCATATGGATTTTGTAGAGAACATGATAAAAGTGTTAAGGTAAGCTACCATTCCATGCATTCTATATTTGCATTCCATGATAAAAGTGTCTTTGACAAATGTCTCCTCGTTAGTCCTATGCATGATATGTTTGGAAGGATAAGTCCTATGCATGCTATGTTTGCCATCTTTCATGCTATAATGCTTGCTAGTTGAAGTCAATATACTATACATGTTTTTCTCCATGTGGTTTCCAGATGCAATCTTCAGTATTAGCTCTAATACGTAGAGCAAAGAAGAATCCAACAGTTTTTTGGGAGGAGAGCTTTCCACTTTTCCAACAGCTTTTGATTGATCCACATGAAGATGTCTGGACTCATCACATACCTCCCTCTTCAAGGACAATCGTGCCGATGTCTTCTCAGCTAGCACGAGGTGGACTAGAGAGGAGTAGTTTTTTTGTAGGTTGCATTATGTCTCTTCTCTGTGTTCCTGGAGGGCTGGTTCTAGAGATGGGTTGTGGTACAGCCCCTCTTATGTGTGCTTGTCAGGCCATTGGCAGGCCTTGTTTTTCATTTGATTCAGACAACGGTATTGTGGCTAGCATTGTTGAGCCACTTGTGGCAGATCATTCTAGAAAACGGATCAGGTCAGAGCATGATGGAGAGGGGGAAGAAGAGAGAGTGGAACCTGTCACAAACCCCTTTGATGAGTAGTGTGCTACTGGCCCTGAGTTTTTTTGTTATATATTTTGAATGCTAAAATTGAGGACTTTGAAAGTGTTATTTAGCATCTTTATAATATGGTAGATAGTGAAGATTTACGGGTGCCTTTGAATCAAGAAAGTACAAATTTTGATGCTTTGGATAGTGTTTGTAAGGCCTTGATCTAGCAATTGATTTTTTCTGCTTTTTGTTGGTAGCGAATTGTCTTTTGTATAACACATAAGGATGGCAAGTTCTTCTTATTGGAAATTATTTTCATTGTTCCACTTTGACTTACTTTCCTTTGAAATGTATGTTTTGTTGTAGTTTGTTACCATGCTATGCAAAAAAAATGGCAAGATTCATGACAGCCGACAAGAGATATGATGAGTGCCAATTAGATAAACCACATGCGCGCAACTACTTTCTTGATGATGAATGTTAGGGGGATTAGAATATGGTTTAAAACACCATTTTGTTCATAGACTGATAATTGTTGTGGTGAACCATGGACACATTTGGAAAGTTTTGGTCGAGTGCATTTTGCAGGTGAAGTGGTATTTCAATAGTCATCTATGTTATGAGTTTGGTAATTAGTTTATGTTCTTCAAGTGAAAGATAAGGTGGATTGTAAGTATGATTATTGGTATGCTTATTATGACAACATCTTGCTATAGTAAGTTTGGTTTTAAATTTGTTCTCATCGGAGGAATTGTAAAAAAACTCGCTCGCTTCATTAGGCCCGCTCGCTTTTTCTCGCTCGCTCTATTGACTACCTCTCTCCTTACCATGCATCCAAAACATTGTAGCTATTGAATTGGTTGCACATTTTTTTCATCCATTCTATATTCAAGGCTCTTTTCTACAGAGTTCCTTGTTGCTTCTTTTTTCCTTTTTATTAGGTGGAGATCGAAAACTTGCCCCCCCTACTTTACCTTCTTGTTAGGTGGAGGTTCATAATTTGACTCTCCAGAGATTGCTCGGGCACATTCCACTTTCTGATAGTTTCATGAGGCAGGTAGAATTGATCTATCGAGGCATTAGACATGAGAATCTTACGCAATTTACATCTTGATGTTTCTTTCATGAACACCACAAAGAAATATAAGTGCACATGGTGAGAGCACTTGGGCCGTCAGATCTAGCAACAACTATCTATGATGTGGCCACCACATATTGTGCAAAGTTCACCTTGTTGATTTGAAGAGAATAACTTTCAAATCTTACATATATTAGGTAAGGATAAATGTCTTTATTTCCTCATTAGAAAGCTATTTTTATATTGTTTTCTCCGTATCTTCTCCCTCTACTTGAGGACGAAGATACTACCTTTAACTTCTCCACTCTCGTCTTTCTTTTGTCAATAGCTCCATCCTATTCCTGCAAATGTTTTTTATCCATTTCAAATTCTTTGAGTTGCTCTAAGTAGGCTTTGCAATGTTCAATGAGTTTTTTATATTGCAAAGCATTTGAAACTATGTTCCTTTTCCATCCTCTAAGTCTTAAGAGTTGTTGGCATGGACTTGAACTCACACACCCTACACTCTTCACATTTTAGTGGACTTTGGTTGTTGCTTCAGGCACTTGATATGCTCCTCTACTTTGTGTCTTCTTTGCCTTTTCTACATAGCCAACTTTCATCTTTCTTTTCCTTGTGCTTGTCTTCAATGGTTTGCAATTGTGCTTGTTGCAATTCCCTTGTGTGTGCTTTGTCTGTTACCTCTGATTTTTCCCACTCTACTCAACTACTCTACCTGCCTTGGTTTTAGCATCCTCCCTAAGATGTCAGTCAAATACTACAGCCAATTTTGCTTAATCAACTTTCCTTTTTGCCTAACTCATATCCACATCCATTTGGTATAACTTATTTAAAAATCTAGAATCCACTAGTAGCATTGCAATATTCATTCATTGAGGCGATAATTGAAACTTTTCTCTCCCAAGGATCCCTAATGTTGTTTAGCATGGTTTTGGAGCAAGAAAGTGACTTTTGTACTGCTACCTAACCTCACTAAAACTTCATAGTTCCTCGCGTATATGGAAAGTATGCTTTGTTTTCTTTAAAACCTCTTGAAACTCTATTGGCAAGCTTGAAGGCTTGACTCCACCATCATTGCTAACCTTTCAATGGGAAATTTCCCTAAAGAGGTCCTATTTCTTCCATGGATGCTCTAAGAAAGTAGCCTACAAACTACCTCCAAGGATGTGTAGCATGTTCCCAATCATGGTTTGGTCATGTTAATCTTACTAATGCCATAGACAATGTATCCTCATTCAACTTCACTTCTTTCATAGCGTTCCTAAAGTTACTAAGGGAGAGAGTAGTGGACTCATTGGATATCAATATTTCAATGCTAGTAGTCTGTAGAGGTGCTAGCTAGAGGATTTTGTACCTCAGAGTGTGAAGAGACATCCATGATATGAGAAATAAAAGTAAAGAAGGATTTCTAAGACAAAGAATGATTATAAGAGTAAGCTCAAAACTATGTGCAAGGCTTGTAGGGAGACGGATGGCTTATAGGGAAGATGGCCAAGTTGGAGCAAAAACTATGGTAGGTTATCCTTGTCCTACCCTACTATAAAGTTTATTGGCCATCATGCTAGTTCGAACTTGAGACTGATGTCTATTCTTACACAACTCTAAAAATATAGCATGTTGAAGTTGAATTTGCTTAAGGAGAATTAATGCCATGGGCTTGCAGAGGATGGCGACCATGCTTGTGTACGTGACTTTATTACCTCTAACACTAAGCTTGCAATTTATAGGCTCAAATTATTGATTGTGATTGAGGTCATCCGCCACCATGCTAGCCAGAATTTGTGATTGATGTCTATTCTTGGGAATCTCTAAGAATGTGCACAGTCAAAGTTCAATTGGCTTAATTTCAAAGAATATGGACAATTAAAGCCATAGGCTTGCAAGATGCCCTTCGGTTTGGCATGCATGACTTTAGTACCCCTAACATTCGCCTTGCAATTCATAAGCTTAGCTTACCCACCATGGTGGAGGTTATGGGTCATCATGCTAGTTGTTGTTATGAAAGATGTCTATTCTTTTTCTTTTGCATGAAAGAAAATAGATATATATTTTAAAAAAGGATGAAAGAATACAATTGAATCTACAAACTTTGTTTGTTTGCTCTGAGCAATTTTCAACCCCTCATATTGCATACTTATGTGTCATACAATAGCTAGGATCTCCACCTAAGTTCTTGATAAAGTTTATTGAAATCCTATCGTGATGAAAATGTTATTTTGAATCCTCCAAATATGTTGTATAGACCTTGCACAAACTAGGCTCCATAAATAATATTGGTTGTCATTAAGCTAGCCTTTGTCTCTGAGAATTTCATGTATCTATTTCATTTTGAATGATATATGTGCCCTAAATAGCCATCTTTGAATATTCTTCCACAACTAGGGGGATTGGGCTGATGTCTATTCTTTGAAATTCCTAAGAATGTATACTATCAAAGTTCTCTTAGCTTACTTTCAAAGAATATGGATATTAAATCCACCATTTTTCATGATGGCCATGGGGCTTGCATGACTGTGTGGTCAAAACCATCTAATTCACAAGCTCCAATTAGCATTTTGCTAGCTAATAGGAAATCAGGTTGTTGGACTTTTAGAATTTTTAGTCATAGTTCCATTCAAAATTCATTAAATAAGAAAGTAGGCTATTGCAATCCAATAGAAAATCAAATTGCCATTGAGCTTCTATTACGGGCTAATAAGAAAAAATTAGACTATTAGAATAATAGAAAATCAGGAACAATAGAAGTCAAATTGGTAAAATTTTAGAATATTTAGTTATAATGCCATTTACAATTTTGAATTTGCTAGTTTTATTTCCATTGAGCATGAAACTGGGGTAGGATTTAATTTTCCCAAACAATGATCTAGGCCCTAGTGACCAAATTTTTGGACCTTCTAATTTGCAAGCCCAAATTGGTATTCAATCGACTATTGTGGGCCAACAGGAAATCATACTAGAACATTAGGAGATCCGATTATTATAATTTTATTTAAAAAAATTATTATGTCATTCAAAATCCTAGACTACTAGAACAATAGGAAATCAGAGTATTAAAATTTTAAAATTTGTAATTAGTGTGCCATTCAAAATCCAGACACAATTTTCAATTTGCTAGTTTGATTGCCATTGAACTCAGAACATAAAACTAGGCTTCCCGAACAATGACCTTGGCTCCCGTGACTAAGAAATTCTCCCATGGCAACCATCTCATTTGCATGTCATGGGCTCTAGAGCCCCAAAAAATCCCCCATGGCCAAACAATGAAGTATATGATGGGCTAGACTAGGCTAGGCTAGTAGAGAGGTGGGCATTGGCTAGATATTTAAGAAGCACCACCCCTCATCTCCACCCTATTCTTATCCTCGTCTCCAACCTCCTTAGCCAACAAGTTCTCATTCTCAACTCGACCCTCCTCACTCTCAAGCTCCACCCCTCATCTTCACCATATGCTAGGAAGAAATCACTGTCACCTCCACCCTCCTGATCTCCACCCTCATCAAAATATGGCTCCCCACCCTCATCAAGATATTCCTTTGAGCGACCCTTGTTATGATATGTCTCCCCCCCCATCATATATGCTTCATCAACTCACCAATGAAGTGATTCTCATTCGGTCTAGTGCCAAATACAAAGCAGTGGCCTTGTTTTGCCACTAACAACTTATGATTGATGTCATAAGAAACTTGATTTGGGTGGATGAGATTCCTTGGAAATGGAGCTGAGTTATTTTTAAATCCATCTCAGAGGGGATATAGGTCCATGCTCTTTAGAGGTAGTCAAACCTCATTGACTAGGCCATGAGAGTCTTTTCAAAGTATTTTTCTCACCCTGCCCTCTAGCTCAAAGAGGTGATGTTTTTCTAGAGGAGTTTTCGCTCCCTCTCCATTGGTTCAAAACATTGATGAAGTTGGTGATGTGTCGAGCTTGTCCAAGGCTCATGAGTGATTTTGATTAGAAGAAAAGCTACTGATATTGAAGCCGCTCAATCATTATAACCAATTTTTTATTGATCTATATACTTTTGTAAATTCTATGGTGCCGCAAGTCCTTAGGTAGTCAAGAACTTTATACTCCACTATTTTAATACAAATCTTCTTTCCTGCTAGGCTTGGTGAATTTCCATGTGCAAATTATATACTAATTGTTATTTGAGTTGGGCATCTATTAACGAGTGCATTTCCATAAAATAAAAGGTTTGGAGTAAGTTTGTGTTACTCAATGCACCCACCACAATTGCAAAAACCTTGATTTTAAAGCCAAAAAATAGGGATGAGATTCACACTCTTTATTTCTAGGCAAGGCACTATTTGTTCGTCTTCTACATTTTATTTTAGAAGTAGATTGGTTTTCTCTCTTCTCTACTGATGCTTCCATGAATAAATTGTTTGTTTTACATAGGTTTTCAGGCTAGCTAGTTTTTAATATTTTGAGCTTTAATTATTGTGCCCTAACATCATGGGTGGCATGGACATTTGGTTTGAAATATGAGAAATTGAGAATGCATTGAATAGCTAAATTCTAAGTGTTGTTTTAGCTAAAAGGGTTGTTCTAAAAGTCTCTTCTAAAAGTAAGTAGGGATAGTAAAAACACAAGAAGCTCCCATGGCCACACAAAATCTCCATGTAGTAGTAAAGCAAACAATTTTGTTGTTCCATGTCAGGCACGCTTAAGTCTCCGAGTCCAAACTTTAGTTGCCAAACTACTTTAGTTGCCAAGTCACGAACTTCAAAATGGCTTTCAGGGCTTTGAGGGAACCATCAATTAATAGCTCATTTGTAGCTATGCTCTTATTTAGTTTTCTTTCTTTACAATATCAATGGACAAACTATTCCCCAATTTGCTATTGTTTTTTGGCAGAGCCTCTATTGTAGCCTAAAACTTCCTTTAGGAAGTGCTCTTATTCTTCTCATCCATTCACATCCTTACATTTGTTAATGTTTCTAGAGACACTCTCTATTGTTGTTCTAGTTGATGGTAACAAAGTGCTAATGGGTGCTAAAAACTACTAATCATTGCTTGAAAATTGCTAAAAGTGGTGGTTAAGACTAGTTGGGTAGGACATAAAAATGTCCTAGGACACTTTTATGTCCTGCTAACTTCCTAGAATCATTCAAAGGCATTGATAAGGTTTTTTGGGTTTTGATTATTTTCCATAATAGCTTATATGCTGAAAAAAACTATTATGGATTGGAACTTGCAGCTAGCAGCTATTACTTTGAGTTCTACCTAAAGTTTGAAGGTCAACCTAACACGAAAATTTCGAGCTATTTTCTCAATTTTAGGATAGTGTCCATACTTAATTAGATTGAGTGTTTAAGAGTTTGTAAGTCCTATGAGTCTAAGGATAACTATCACTAATCCATGGAATTCAAATTCAAATTACAACAACAAAACAATTCTCAGCTTTCATTAGCACTTTCCAATGGGTTCTTTCTAGAAGCCTTTCGTGTATGTTTTGAGGTTATTTGAACATCATTGCATGGATACGTGTACATTCCTGGATCGCATTGTTTCACTATGATGGATTTGGAATTGTGAGTCATTTATGCTTTCCAGTTCAACTTTGATAGATTAATACCCAACGATTGTCTTGTCCTTGGACGTTAATTATAAGCGCTGGAAGTCCTTCCATGACTTTTTGCGAGATCATTGCCTAAGAGTTGTGAAAATCAGATGGTACTAAACAAGTTCATTCATTTTGTGTCTAGTTTTCTCTATCACTTGAACCCAAGTGAAGGAAACTTGGATAATCTAACCCATGAGATGGTTGTCCTATAGAAAGAAATCACAGTCATCATTGCTTCATCTACCATGCATGATTCCACCTCCAAAAGGACCGTCGAACATTTCTAGATCGAAAGGGTCAAAATGTGGGTTCAGTTTGGAGGTGGGATGGATGTTGGCCTCTCCTTGCATCATAGGCAGGAGGAGTAACAATGAATAATAACATCCAACAGTTCATAACTCATGGCAACACTGGACTTTACTTGCACTGTACGTAGAAGCAGTAGCAATTGTCCACCTGGTCCATAATAGAACACATCTTTGCCATGACTTGCACAAAGGTTAACTTTTTAACCAACCCCCCACATGGAGACCAAGTCATGCTGTATGGCAGGGAACTAGCAACATTCATGTGTAGCAAAAGGATACCACAAACTAACTGTGGCTGCAGCTTCAAGGGTCACCCATATGAGACTACAAAACAAGATTCAATTTTCGCATTGTCAATGCTTTGTCAAGTGGGCATCTCATATGAGACTACAAAACAAGATCCAATTTTCGCATTGTCAATGCTTTGTCAAGTGGGCATCTGCTACATAACTCTACATGGATAAGAAGACATTTAAAGAGCCAAATCTTAAGTAGCTAAGGATCTCAGTGCCTCTGCATCTCAGGTGTAATCAGAAATCAGGCAAATCCGACAGATCCATAACCATTCATTCCTTTTGGAATACCTATCTGGCCTACTGCTTGTCTTGTCACAGAATTCATGCCACAGCTCCTGTACTATCTCCCTGAAGTCTTGAATTATCTCCTTCCTGTGAGCTTGGGCTCGAACCCTGGCTATATATCTATTGGCAGAAGGCCAGTCTGTATTTGCAACCACAGCAGCAATAGATGGACCTGCATCATCACCTGGATTCGGATGAGTGACATCTGCCCCAAATATGATGGTTGGTCGATTAAACACAGGACACATTCGAGGGAGCTTGATAGCTAGCGTCACGTTGCTGCCACCAACCTTGGCATTCACTTTCAAAGCCAGATTTGCTAGATACTGAGATTCAGATCTATTGGGTTCCAGATGTTTTGATAGACAACAATGTTGTCACGATGCTTATTTGAGTCTCAAAGATTCTTTTCAACTCCCCATAAGCTCGATGTTTCTCAGCCATCTCCCCGCCCTTGTACTCTATGAATTTCTTGAGAGGCCTGTTCATATATCAATCGCAAGAGAAAAATGGATCTACAATCGTTCTTTCAGCCATGCTCACACCTAATTCATTACATCTCCTGCTCAAACTAGAGATGAAGTCAGTGGCCACTCTGCCCATTGTGGCATTGTCAAAGCTTATCAAAACCCAATAGGCGACCTTCCGTCCCCCAACAACGCATGAATTCAATAAACTCAACTGTCCGTATTTGGGTTGGATTTCTGTCATTTCACCTTGGTCGCCATACTCGAGCTTTGGGGAGGTAAGAGACGAGGAAGAATTACAGTCCACTTACAAACCAAAACTTCAACAAACTCCCCTCTGCACGAATTAAAAAGAAAACTTGTTAGCCTGTTCAGCACTAAGTAAACCATTCAAAGCCCATGCACTCAGGTATAGTTACCATGAATTAGATGCATCCACATTACCTGCTAGGACAATCTTCCATCGTCCTAATGCTCTTGACTTCAGATTTTCGCACGACTGCTCTAATGCCAGCCAGTCCCCCACAGGTTGGTTGTTTCTCAGTCGTTAAGTTTACCAGACCATCACAAATTATGCTAACTTCTATGGAGAGATAACTAGCCTTGCTGGCTTTAACCTGCAATCAGGGCAGCTCTGTAAGCATAAAGTAATTCACAACCCACATCTCCACCCCCGCTTCCAATGGGAACGTCAAATCTTGTAGACAGTCCTGAGATCCTGTACCTCCGAGAAGTCTCCCTATGAACAACCTGTACGTTCAAACGAGCAAGTGCTTTCCTAACCTTCACACAGAACGCATCTGTTGACCTTGCTCAGATCACTCTTATAGAGCTCTTGTGGAGTGGATGCCTGTCGACCTGCTGGAAATTTATCCAAGTTCTTTCGATTCAGAAATGACACATGACGAATCGTTTCGATAGAGCGAATCCCTGAAGTTGTGTAGCTCTTATCTTTTCTTTTGGAGAGTGAAGCTTGGATCCGATAGATCGACTTAACTCCACCATCGCCTTCACCCGCTATCCACCTCTCAGCAAAACCGACAACGATTCCTATTCCGTTCAGAAAGCTTAGCGCCCTTGGATCTTCAGAAATCCAAGTTGCCCAGGTGGCTTAAGAAGAGACCTCCTTTTCTTTTCATGGACTAGGCTGCCTAGGTCATGTAAAGAGGGTTGACGGCTTTGATTTTATGCCTATTACTTTCCAAAATAAGGCATCGAAGGTTCTGGAGTTCTAAAACAAGCATGCAAGAGCAGCCTATAGGTCTCAATTTGCTAAAACAATCCATTGAGAAGAAATCCTTTATACCATCACTCCATAGAAAATGTCCATAAGGCAATTTACTAATATCTTCTGATACCAGCATAGCCTACTACTACTAAACTTGAGTCTTTTGACCTATAAATCTCCCGAAAAAACCATGGGTTGAAGGCCAAAGTCGGCCTTAATGCCCTAACCTAAACCACTCTTCCCTACTTCAAGGGCAACACATGACTCTTTCCATGTTTTTACAATTAGGGTAGGTCTTTCTAATTATTTCCTTGATTGAATCTTTAATCATCCATTTTTTATGTTGAAGGTGAGATCATGAACATGGTACCAGTGCAACATATGAACGCACACAAAATGCATTATATCATATCCAGATATAGCCTTTGATATTAGATGTACAGCAAGGCATTTCCTTCCTTAATTGCTTGATATTTTGTCCACATAAACGAAATTCCTCCATAAGGCCTTTGAAAAGCTTGTAGCAATATCCTCACCCATAGCATCTCAAATTGATGAAACTTTGAGTTAAGTACCTCTAGCTCACCAACAATCATTATGTACAAACACCATCCTTGATGTCCTGAAAACAATTCGCATTCCTCATTATTTGACAGCAATAGATATGATTTTTGTGGCAGCAAGAAAGTCCAAGAAATGTTATTGGCAGTACAAGTGTGTGCTCCTACAAGAGGAGAGCAAAGGGGGAGGCAACAGCCAGCTTCTCGTTGTGTCAGCAAAGCATGTCTTCTTCTTCACATCGCGAATCGTCATATTTGAATCACATATCCTTCCTACCTGATGCAGCTACCTAACCTCTATAACTCCACATGTATGTCCTCGTCTAGATAATGCATACTCATGCACCACATTGTTCACCTCACTATGTCTGCAGTCTAGCAATTTTTTCCTACCATCATCAATCATTGCCTTTCTCACTTTCAATGCATCATCTGATCTACTGTCTTTGGCATAAATGTTTGCTAGCAACATATAAGGTAAAGCATTCCTCGGATCTATCTCAAAAACAACATTTGCAGCACGAACAGCCCTTTCCATATCCTCGTGCAATCTGCATGATGAAAGCAAACTCAACCATGCTGGAGTGGCATGTTCAAATGGCATGCTGATGATAAGGTCCTCTGCCTCTTCCAGAAGTCCTCGTTGCCCAAGAAGATCAATCATGCACACATAGTGCTCTACTGATGGGGTTATGCCATGGTCTTCCATAGAGGCAAAGTATTGCCTTCCATCAGTAACCAGACCTGCATGGTTGCATGCGTTAAGAACACAAAGGAAGGTGATGCTGCTTGGCTTCATGCCTTTAGCCTGCATTTGACCAAACAGTTGGAGTGCCTCCTCGTCTTGCCCATTCTGGGCACATGCTGCAATCATGGAACTCCAGGAGACCCCATTCCGGAGCGGCATCTCTGCAAACACAGCCCTGGAATCATCCAAGCTTCCACACCTGCCATACATACTGACAAGGGCATTCCCCACACCAACATCAAACTCCCATCCATTGCCGACGATAGTAGTATGGATCATCTGACCCTCTTCTAGGTCTGCCACACTGGCACACGCATACAAAAAACAGATGAGCGTGACCTTGTCTGGCTTGATGTCTTCAACCTGCATCTGACCAAGCAGTCGTAGACCCTCCTTTCCAAACCCATTCTGGGTCCAAGCTGCCATCATGGCACTCCAAGAGACCACATTCCGTGATGGCATCCCACCTCGTGCATCGTCCAGGCTCCCACACTTGCTATACATCTGGACAAGAAGGTTACTCAGAAATATGTTACCTCCATATCCACGCCTGGTCAAGTGTTGATGCACAGATTCACCTTCAAAGAAAGCATTTGCACTGGTGCAGCGCGTCAAAAGTGAGGCATAGGTAGTGATATCTGTCTCTGGACCCAGCTGACCGAGGATCTCCTCATGCAAACTTTCAGGACAGCTCGAAAGGCTACTCTGATGATGCCCATCTAAAGTATGTGGATGAAAACCCTTGCTGGTGTTTACCTTGCTTGGCAACTCTTTGGTATTGGGCTTCAAAGCACCGTGCAGCTCGGTGGCCATTCTATCACATCTTGTCAACGTGCAACATACTACTCGGTGTGCTGGTCCTCCCAGAGGCGATCCTGTAGGCGTGGGGCAACATACTGTTCTGTATAATTGCGGTAACTCCGAGGGTAGAGGCTTAATAGCAAGATGAGGCATGTCGAATGAGAGTGGGAAGAGGAGGAGGTGTATGCAAGAGGCGCCCACATCCTGTCAGGGACCAGGGTACCAAGAGCAAGTCTCGTGAGTCGTGACTCGTCATCTAGCTCTTTGTAAGTTTGCATTTCTGTATTCTCCAGTGCACACTGGTGAGTCGAGAATGCTTTGTGTTTCTTCCAAGTTCCATTGATTTGTACGGTGGCTCGCTGAGGAAACTCAGTCGGTGGGTGTTTGTTGGGACTTCTTCATGGCGTCTCTCGATGAGCTGCTTCTACTTCTCCCGCCTCAGTGATCACTCTTATGCCTTTGAAGCTTCCTGGTCTCACACTTCACCCAGCAGCCCTCTCATCCCATAGAGTAGGCTCGGCTCCCTCCCCCAGCTTGGGCTCAAGAAATCCGTGGACACTGGGGGGGACAACATGGGATAATGGATTCCCTGTGCTATTTCTCGAGTTACCTGCAAGTTCTCTAAGACGATGTTTCCTTTGGAGGGCCAATGAGAGGGAGGCCGATTTGATTCGATTATTACAGGCGCTTCCTTGGGCAAAGACATGTACTACTTCAATCGTTCAACAGATATGATGAAGATTGCAAGCATGCATTGGCGGAACGACAGGTAAATCTAACCGTTATTCAAGGCAAGCGCATAGGTGATCGACAATCCTATGAGACCTGCATCGTAAAATCTCGTGATTCAATTCAAGGCGTGAAAAGATGTTCGATTGCTTTTCAATGTGACTGTGAGAAGAAAGAGGAGACTATTGAGCCGGAGAGATTTTCGTCATATGGAGCAAGGAGTCAACAAAAGCTTGCGACTCCCGTCCCCCAACTTGTCTCGCTTTCTCGCCTGAAGCTATGCTTTTTTCAAAGCAAAAGCTAGAGAATTATTATCAAAGCAATAAAAAATGAGAAGCTCATAAGTTTGCTCATGCCAACGATTGGTATTGAACGTTGAATAGCAAGCTACGATCAACAAGTTGTGTTCAGCTATGGCGAAGGCTTCATCCATTATCTGGAGCTGGGAATCGTGTATTTTGCTCTGATCGATCATGTTTAAATCACCATGGCGAAGGACAAATTTGAAGGTAGGACTGTGGAGCCAGATTAAAAACGAATTTGATCATAGAAATTGATGGGGCGGGTAGCTTGAATTGTGAGACCGTATACAGGAATCTCATCGACTCGCAATTCAAGCATCGTCCCTAGATAATCCTCCCCAAATCTCAGTTGATTCTTTGGGGAAAACTCCAAACTTATGTTGGATATTGCAACAAAATTCGTTTGGTCTCTGGCGTGTCATGGGAAAGTTTCAAGCACTTGCTATTGTCTTCTTAGTCCTCCCTCCTATAATTGGAGATGATGGGGGTGTGAAATCATGATTGAACGCCCTTAATTAATAGGGCAATTGTGTCATGTGTGTGTGTGTGTGTGTGAGAGTGAGAGAGAGAGAGAGAGAGAGACTGTGAGAATCGAGAGTGGTGTCCTTAACTATAAATTTTATGATGTTAAGTTGCTCTTCTTGTGTGCTTATGGTTGGCTGCAGTGCAGCAACAGAGGTGAGCGCATCATATACATACGCTTCTGTTTGTCCTCAATTAATCCAGGTACTTATAATTTTTCATCTCTTGTTTTATGCCTTTGTTTCTTTTTGAATTTTAATGGCTTTTAAGGAGACTACTTTGCTCGGATTGGGTGGTTTTAGTAAACAAGAAGATGTAGAAAAAACAAAACGCAGAAAATCAAGAGAGACCAACGAGGAGTGTGAGAGTTTGGATGTGGAAGAAATAGACATTGACGAGGCTGAGCATAGAAGGCAAGCCAGAATGTTTTGGAATGAGAAATGGAAATTAGAATTCCACTGGATTGAGTTTGATAGGGAAAAAGGAAAGATGTTTTGCAATGTGTGTAGGAAAGAAGATAAGAAAGGTAAGAGTGATTTTGCACGGGAAGATGGGGCTAAGAACATTCAACATAGTGCACTTGTTACACATGCCAAATCTGAAATTCATAAACGACGATCAATGATTACGTCTAGTGGAAAGAACTCTCTTGAATTGGGATTTTGGAAACAAAGAGACACAGTAGAGGATGAGATTACCAATCTATTTCGTGCTGCATATTTCATAGCAAAAAATAATATTTCTTATCATATGTATCCAAATGCATTGGAGTTTGTGAGAGAATGCAAAACTCCAAATGTTCCAACTCAAATGTAATAACAATAAATCTTGTGCCAAATTTGTGCATTATATTGGTAAGTCATTGGTTTCTTCTTATATGAGAGAAGTCAAAGCTTCACCTTGTTTTGGGATCATGATCGATGAGTCCACCGATATAGCTGTTGAAGAGCATATGATTGTATATGTGTCCTTTATCAATAACCATGGTCCCAAGGTATGCTATTGGGAGCTTGTTGATGTTAAGGACCGCACAAGAGAAGGTATATACAAGTCTGTGAGGGAATTGCTTAAAAACCATGATTCGGATGAAAGAAATATGGTTGGTTTTGGGTTAGATGGAGCATCTGTTATGTCTGGTAGGAAATCAGGTGTTGGTAAGAAATTGAAATAGGTATGTCAATTCTTAACAACCATCCATTGCATTGCACATAGAACTAACCTTTGTGTATCATCAAGCATTGAAAAGTTACCATCTGCTAAGGTTATTGATGCCACCTTGAATCAAGTTGCTACTCTTTTTAAAAAGAGTGTTGTACATCAAGAAACGTTTAAGGCATTACAAGAAGAATTGTCTTGTCATAATTTGAAGATCCATAAGATTCATGCTATTAGGTGGTTGAGTCAACATAAGGTTTTGACAAGAATTTGTGAGATGTATGAGCCTTTGCTTTAGTTTTTGAAGGAAGAAAATTCTCCCTTATTTGATAAAATGGCATCCTTTGAATTTATTTATGCCATTCACTTTTTGGTGGACTTGTTTCAGCACCTAACATTACTAAGCAAGATATTTCCAAAAGAGTTTGTGGATGTCACTCTAAAGTCCTAGGTATTGTTGATGCAGAGATTTGTAAAATTGAATTGGAGTTTATTGCTGAACCTTCCTTGGATATCAATGCGAGTAAGGTATATAGTAGAGGATTTCCAATTATTCCTAATTCTGGATCTCAAACAGGTTTATTGCATGAATTAAGGGCCTCTATTAAAGGAGATGAGTATAGAAGCATCAAAATATCACGTGATTTTGATGGTTTCGATATCGATCGCATCATAACCTTTCAAACTGCATTCTCTTTGACCATAATTAACAATCTCAAAAAATGATTTGTAAATAACTCAGTTTTGGGTGCCCTATGCATACTTTGTCCTTCATGTCACCCTCCCACAAAACTTGCAAAGAACTTTGGGAGTGAAGAGATAGAAAAGTTGATAGAATTTTATGGTCGAATCAAGGTTTTGGGACGAGTGTCCTATGACAATCTTGTAGATCCAATGACACTTCGAAGAGAGTTTCAAACATTTAAAGTCCAAGCCACTATAGATTGTAAGGGGTGAAATTTGAGAGCAACTTGGGCTTACATTAGTAATAATGAGACTTTGGTTGAAAAATATGGAACCTTACTAAGGTTAGCCCAAGTAGCATTGGTGCAGTGTTGTAGTACAACAACTTGCGAGAGAGTGTTTAGTGTGCAAAACATCATCAAAACAAAACTTAGAAATCAATTAGGCACAGAAAGTGCGGGAAACCTGATGCGGATATCTATAGAAGGTCCTCCTTTGTCTCATGACTTCAGCGAGTCGATGACTTTATGGCGGACTGACGTGAAGACAACAAAACATGCTTACCACTCTCATGGTTGCAAGGTGATTTTAACATTTTCTTTGGTGAATTTTACTGCATTATTATCTCTATTTGACATATGTGAAGGCTTACTTTAGTGATATTTTCACTATTTACAACTATCACATTATATTGGATGGGAGCAAGTCGACATAACAATCAGCATACACCATTGGCCAATGATGATTCTTTGTAGCTATGATGCCCCTTATAGAGGATAGACACATTTATTAACACCTTGGATTCTATCCTCTCAATGGCTCTTTAAAAAGTGTATTAAAACCTCCTCTATCTAAGCCACGAGAAACTTTATTAGCCTTTTGAAGGTTTTATGCAATTGAAAAAGGTTTTATAACTTTTGCCCTTTTAAAACTTGCTAATATTTTAGGAAAGAGTTATTGTACTCCTTGAATTTGAGAAATGGATTTCGGTAGAAGGTTTGTCAAGTGAAATAAAAATTATTTTTTTCGCACATTGGAGGGATTTCCCTGAAGGAAAGTGCCCCCAACCTGGTGATTTGTCGGCTTTCATGTCTAGGGGAATGGCCAATGGGAGGACTCTCTTGGGAGGAAAGTCTGATTCCCACCCCCACGTGAAAGGCCTTCGAGAGGATAACTCAAGGTAAAATTGTTCTCTAAATGAACTAAGAGGCTAATTGTTAAATTAATTGCAGACTGGTTAGTCATTGGGAGGCAAGATTCCGATTCCTAATATGCCAACATCTGACATTAGCTATTGTGAGATCTAGGCCGACTGAGGACTTTTATGTGTTGGGTAATGGGCAGGGGGAGGGCATTGCAAATAGGAGACTACTTGGAGTCCGACGAACAACCGATGGTTGCGAGCCAGATTCCAAACACTTTCTTTCTCGAAATGCTCGACTTTGACTTATTCTCTCTCGTGGAGGACCGGATTGAGGGGTTCCATAGCGTGACATGTGGTAGCGGCTTAAGTAGTGTAAGCTTTTGGTTTGCACGTTCTTGACGTTTTATTGGGCGCGTGTGCTATCAATAGTTGCTCGCACATGTGAGGATTATGTGAGTTGGTTAGTTTCCTTTGGTGAGGTCAGGCTATTGAAGGTCAAGTTTTAGGCAACTATATTTCGTCTGTCAATGTGGCCAATTGAGATTTAATATGTGCCAACCCAGACCTTTATGTTGTGAAAGTCACAACTCCTCAAGCAGGGTACACACCACCTGATGCCCATCCATGTGAGAAAACGAGTGGGTAGTGTGTGTATCCAGATATACCCTGCAAACGCTCGATGAAACAAAACTTTAAACTAACTAGTTCACAGGGAACACATGCTTTCTTATTGGCATGTAGACCCTTTGTTAGCAATGGGCGAGGCTTGGGTAGAGGGTCTTGGATGTCGACACTCATGGACGCCTACCCTTTGCATGGATCCAATAATTTTCACACGTTGAGGCCACATCAACTTAGGCCTCTTCTCTCTCTCGTAGGGGTAGGCACCCATTCTAACCTTTGAAAAAACAATTTGAATGCTCATGATATTATATTATGAAGTCATCCCAACAAGAACTGTCTCGTCTATTTTAGCACAAAATGGTATATCTTTATAGCATCGCTTCTTCAAAAAAAATGCTAGAGGGTGAAAGCTTACCTCATGACATTATAAATTATGTATGAAGGGGTCCCAACAAGGAAATTCGGATCTATTTTAGCACAGAATGGTATTCTTTATACTATAGCTTCTTCTTTTTAAGCACTTTCAAAATGAGTATCCAATTGTATAGTTTCATTTCGATTTTAGCCTTGACCCTAAAAAATATTCAACCAAAATCTTAAGGAAAGTAGCATTCTTACTTCGAGTTAAGTCCTCCTTAACTAGTAATGAGAATAGGCCCTAATTATACAAAGTGGTGTTTTGGTTGTTCCCTTTCATATAATAGATATCTAAAGACTCCAAAATATATATTAACTCTCATGTGTCCATTTGAGTTTGTTGTTTTCAATATCATCTCTCGGTTTTGCCATAAACTGTTGTGTCATTCTTTCAAATCCCTTTGTACCTAATTATGAACATGTTATTTGTACATGAAGATTTGGACTTCTCGAGGCTCTCTATATGCATACGTCTCATCCATCCATAGGTTTTATGAATCCTCCCTTTAGTTTGTTCCCTTTTGTTTCTTAAAGAGCATGCCATGCAATGTTAGCTATGACCTATTTATGTTGCCATGAAGTAATTATTCACTTAGTTATCTTATATCATTGAGCTTGTATGGGTTCATATATGATAATATGGATCTGAAAATCAAGTAAAAGACAAGAAATATATTTTTCTCTCTACCAAAGCTACAAGGCACTACCACTAAATTGTTAAGCACCCATGGTAGATGGTTCTGCAAGTGCATATCAAGGATAGCAATTATTACCAAGCACCTATAGCACAAAATTGAAGTTTATCATGGCGTTGTCTAGCATCAAGCATTCATAGTGTGATCAAGGATCTTGTAGATCACCTATGTATGGTTGTAGATTTCGAGGGATCATCTATGTGAATGCTTGTACCTTTTCATTTAGTATGTAGAAAAGTATGTAAATTGCACTTAGGATATATGCACACTATAAAGTGCTAGGATAGAATGCTTAGTGTGAAAGTGGTTAAGGTAAGGTTATGTGTGTAAAGTGAATGTGTGTAAGTAAACCGTGAGGGTATGTTATATAAAATACATTCTTTGTAAGACATGAGGATGCGTAGCTTGAATCTTCTTGCACATCTCTCTCTCTCTCTCTCTCTCTCTCTCTCTCTCTGAGTGCCTTGCCAACGTTGGGCCGTTGTTCTCATGCAGCACCCTGATGCCTTTGCCTTGCAACCCCCTTTGGCTACTCCCGCTACCTCCAGCTACTCCCCCCCCCTCGGCAGCCCCTTTGCCTGTGCTGTCTACCATCTATAGCCCCCCACCTCCTAGTAGGCCGCCCATCTCCCTTCTGGTAGCCTCAGCCTCTCCATTGATATCAGCTTCCCCTCCCACCAATTATAGCCTCCCCCTCCGTCGACTTCACCTCTCTACACGACCGCTTCCACCGACCACATCTTCCCCCTCGCTGCCTACAGCCTCCCCTCTGTCGAGTTGGTGCTCTTTGTACAGCCCCTACTGCCATCACTCTTTGTGTTGCTCCTCATCATGAGTCTTCTAGGAGGGAGCTATTTTTGCAGCTTGGGGTGCTCTCCAACTTAAGTGCCCCCTGCCTTGCTTTGCACAAGAGCAAGTCTACTTCGTCGCCTAGCAGAAGACTTGTGTTATATAAAAGCAGGACCGTGTTATACAAGAGTAGGCTAGGCTCATCCAGGAGCTCAGGCAGGACATCTCCATGCTCAGATCGGAGAGGAGGTCACCACCATACTTGCAGCCCAAAGGAGTACACCAGTGGTAGAGGTGCAGATTGCAAGCATGCAATTTGTGATCGCAGAGACATCTCGATGGGTGGAAGTGGCCAAGCGGGAACTTGCGACAACAATGTCTCATCCACTCTTATGGAGCACTATCAAAAGAGCAGCAAGGCTCTCAATATCAAAGTTCACAAGATCAAGCATATTGTAGCTACACTGATGGAGGATGCAACAATCTTTGTGGCTACCACCCTGGGTGTTGCACAGCACGCAATTGAGAGGTCTTGGCATGTGAGGAGAGACCCCAACCGAGATCATCCCCTCATCATACAATTCCATGATGCTCAGGCTCAATTGGCAGTATTATGACGTCGATCGAGTATTATGACGTCGATCGGTTCAACTGGCAGTCTTATGATTGTCGATCGGTTCTACTGGATCACCCATCGATCTTCATGGATGAGGACACCTTTACATGTTGAGGATAGATTGGTCCTAATGCAATAGTGATTTTGGCCCATAAGGAGGAAAAATTGGCGATGGTATGATATGGGTGACTTCTTACAGGTCCTCGCTGAGCACCCACTCCCCCTCCCACCTAGGGGGGTGGGGTCTGTGGGACTCAAGACTCCAAGACCGAGACCCTCCACTCCCCCTCCCACCTAGGGGGGTGGGGTCTGTGGGACTCAAGACTCCAAGACCGAGACCCTATCCTACACCATTTGGAACTATGATGGGACCTTATGGTCAGAACCAAGGAATTTATTGGACTCTTACACAAGTCACAACATAGTCTTCTACACATCGCAAAGACACATCAGAGTCCAGAGCTCCACTACCAATGGTTAGCAGGTACTGCTTATAGAGATGAGATGAGGGACATGAGTAGACTATGAGATCCAATGAAACAAGTAAACTATCCCAAAGCTCAATCACAAACAACCACCAGGATGGTTTAGGCAACCACTGACCTGTGTTGTATCAAGCATGAGTATGATGTGCTCGTCAAACATCTTGCATCCTGTCTGCTTTCTACAGATGTCCTTGTTATTTAGAGAAAACTAGAGAGAGATGGACGCAGAGTGGAAGCAATGCCCGATCAGTAGTCTATGGGCTTCAACAGAACGCAAGAAAAGGAGAGACAGCCTAAGTGAAAAAGTCATTGCAATAGTGGTGACGTTTTGGCATGAAAATGTGAGGTGTTGGTAGGGTTGTCACTCTATGAACTTTAGGGTGCAAGCTAAAGCTTGTGAAGACCCAAGACTAGTATTTACCTGAATGGCCTGATGTTTCTTCCTCGAATGCTACCACCAATCGTGACATCACAGCTCGTGTTCTTTGCTCTGATGGCAATGATGGAATGTGTGCATCTACAACAACTGCTTCCTGTTGCTTTGCAACAAGGAGTCTTCTGTTCCTTGTGCCATGACCAAGCTCTTCAACTTTTCTATCTCGCAGCCTCTGTTTGCTTCTCTTGCAAACCATGGCAAGCTGCATGTTGCCATGGCGACGATTAGTGAAAGACAACAATGCCAAACCAAAACAAAGAGAAGCTAGCTTGTGAGGCAAGCGAAGAATAGAAGACAACTTACCTGAAAGACGACAATGCCAAACCAAAGACGGCACAAGGTCATGTCGAGGTGCATACAAGTTGCAAGGGTAGGGGCGGGGGCAAGTTGCAAGTACTTAATCTTCTATGATTTGACAAGCAGGACGTGTGAAAATTTAAAATTCGTGGGAGTAGCAAGATTTTGAGTTGTCGGTTTTTCCCCCTCTAGCGGTACACGTCAGCAAAATTGGATATCCCAAACACGTGCAATGTGGCCTCAAATGCTTCAAAACACAAATAGCCCTTTGGGCATGCTATCGGGTTTGATGTTGTGTATTATGAAATGCAATGACCTTTGGCATGCTTATGAGTCATATAGCAAGCAAGTGCATGGAAAAAGAAACAATTCAAAATTGTAAATAGTGTTGGATTTATTAAAAGATCTTTACACATGCACAAATTGCACATTTTCAACTCCTTCCATTTCTTAGACAAACAAACAACACTGATTGATTATGATGCATTCCTAGAAAAATTGCAAATAGTTGAAGATGATACATCTTTTCCTTGTGAAGTAGTATCTATGAACCTATGATATTCTTAAGAAGGCAACCAAAAGACATATACGCAAACAACTTCAATGCTATGATTTTAGAATTATGGGAAGCAAACAGAGACATCTAGTTTGTCATGACAAAAATTGACAAAGAGACAAACGATGCAATAGAAGCAACAATCACGTGCAGTATCCAGAACAACATCCTTGCAAATGACTGGATCCAAAAAGTGGGAAATTCAAGACTCAACACTCAACATATCAGTGCACAACAAGCTGTGTACCTTTCTCTATTATTACCTCACACTAGTGCTAAAAGGGAGTTTATCTATATAAAAACAAGCAATGCCAAAGAATGAACACTTCTACTGAAAAGACAAGCAGAACGTCAAAAGCTAGACCCAACAAGCACAAACATCTTCTTTGATGCCATTATTTCAAAATATCTCAAGTGTGGACAAAACTTGAAACACACATTTTTGGAAACCTTTGCTAGCAAATTCACTATAAAAAAATGGCATGGCACAATAAAGAAAACATTGCAAAATAATCGGCTTCAACAATTACAAACAAAAACACAAAACCAGAAGAACATTATAGAGATTTGTGCTTACTCTATTTGCCATTTGAATCATCTGAACACTCACTTGAACACCTATACCCAACTTGGCATGACATATACATTGCGAATGTAGAAATAATTACTGCCAATGAAGCATTTTTTAACAAGATGTCTTCACACACAAATTTTTCCTCAAGCAACACCACCACTACAAGGTTTGCATCAACAAAAACAACAATAGTAAATACAGACATTGACAAGTTTGACCTCGATAGAGAAATGCAGTTGAAGAACAACACAAATTAAATACAGTACAAACAACACTGAATAGCTTATATACTGTCCAACAACTTTTACTACAAAATGTTCCAACAAACAAACTTTGACCAACGTGCCATAATTGACGATATCCTCTTGAAAAAAAGAATTAGACAAGAAGAGAAGTTTCGCTTGTTCATATCCTAGTAAAGTAGGGTCTGAAAAAACATTCATTGTGATGCTCATTGTACAAGCTCTGCAATGGTTGCACTCACACAAAAAAACTACAAAGACTGAGCCCTCGTATTGGCTTACCCTAGAAAAGCGACAAGAGGAATTGGAAGCACGATACATGCAGCTCTCCACTTACCATTACACAACTCTCCACTTACCCTCACACAAAAAAACTACAAAGATTGAGTTGCCATGAGCCCTCGTATTAGCTTACATTGGAAAAGCAACAAGAGGAATTGGAAGCACGATACATGCAGCTCTCACATTACCATTACACAGCTCCTTCAATAGAGAAGCTACAAAATCTTTATGCTTTGTATAAGAATGTTGAACTAGTGGTCATCGACAAAGTTTCGATGGTGGGGATAAACACATTGGTCATCGCTATTGACATGCACATGTGTGAAATAAAGCACAACGATGACACACCATTTGGTGGGGTTGGCATCCTTCTTCCCGGTGATTTTTGCCAAGCAAGCCCCATAAAAGATTCTTGGATATTCTCTCAACAATCCAAACAAACATCGATACTTGGTTCATGTTGGAGAACCATACGTACATTAGTATGAATTAAAAACACCAATGCGACAAGAGGATGGCCATTCATTGACTTGTTGAACTAAAAAAATCAATGTGACAAGAGAATGGACCATTCCTTGACTTGTTGGATAAAATTCACATTGGCTCTTGCAAACACATGATGATATTTCCACATTTAACTATTTATACATAAGAACAATTCAAGCAAACATAAAATCCCACATCTGTTCTACATAAACACAGCTGCTAAAGACAAATACAATGAGTATGAGTTTGAAATAGTAAAAGGAAACCCACACAATCAACCACAAGCACAAGACATGCATCAAAAAAATGAGCATCCCAATGGACCCAAAAAAAACCGCTGGCTTGCATGGAGAGCTGAGACTGAAGATAGGCATGATGATTGACATTTGCTTAAGCAATCTAGATATCAGTGATGGTATTGTAAGTGATGTAGATGGGATCTTCAGAGGGTCAAATATTGGCAACAACCGTCCCATAATCTAGATTGAGCTTACTAACAATACAGCTGGCACTAAAGCACGTGCTGAGAACAAGCACAGATACAACAACAACATTAGACTGTTGGACACCAATAATGTAGATCATGTAAGAGTTCCAAATTGGTAATAACCACCTAAATAGCACTTGTAGAACTTCCAGATACAACCTGCATCGACAAGAACCATACGCCCAAGGCTTGACCATGGACTCACTTGTTTTTGACCCCTTGAACGTAAAAACACATGGGCTTGTTTACACAACTTTATCACAAGTACATAGCCCAACTAATATGTATTTCCCACAGGAACTACAATAACAAAACATTATAGTTGACCCCGTAGTCTTACAAGAAATACAATGCCTCTAAAAAGATTAGCCTCTTAGTTCATTTAGAGAACAATTTTACCTTGAGTTATCCTCTCGAAGGCCTTTCACAAGGGGGTGGGAATGAGCCATGGTTGGACTTTCCTCCCAAGAGAGTCCTCCCATGGGCCATTCCCCTAGACATGAAAGCCAACAACTCACTAGGTTGGGGGCACTTTCCTCCGGGGAATGCCCTCCAATGTGCGAAAAAAATAATTTTTATTTCACTTGACAAACCTTCTACCGAAATCCATTTCTCGAATTCGAGGAGTACAATAACTCTTTCCTAAAATATTAGCAAGTTTTAAAAGGGCAAAGGTTATAAAAACTTTTTCAATTGCATAAAGCCTTCAAAAGGCTAATAAAGTTTCTCGTGGCGTAGATAGAGCAGGTTTCAATACACTTTTTAAAGAGCCATTGAGAGGATAGAATCCAAGGTGTTAATAAATGTGTCTATCCTCTATAAGGGGCATCATAGCTACAAAGAATCATCATTGGCCAATGGTGTATATGTCGACTTGCTCCCATCCAATATAATGTGATAGTTGTAAATAGTGAAAATATCACTAAAGTAAGCCTTCACATATGTCAAATAGAGATAATAATGTAGTAAAATTCAACAAAGAAAATGTTAATATCACCTTTCAACCATGAGAGTTGTAAGCATGTCTTGTTGTCTTCACGTCAGTCCACCATAAAGTAATCGACTCGCTGAAGTCATGAGATGATGTTTTGCACACTAAACGCTCTCTTGCAAGTTGTTGTACTACAACATTGCACCAATGCTACTTGGGCTAACCTTAGTAAGGTTCCATATTTTTCAACCAGAGTCTCATTATTACTAATGTAAGCCCAAGTAGCTCTCAAATTCCACCCCTTCCAATCTATCGTGGCTTGGATTTTAAATGTTTGAAACTCTCTTTGAAGTGTCATTGGATCTACAAGATTGTCATGGGACACTCCTCCCAAAACCTTGCTTCGACCATAAAATTCTATCAACTTTTCTATCTCTTCGGTCCCAAAGTTCTTTGCAAGTTTTGTGGGAGGGTGACATGAAGGACAAAGTATGCATAGGGCACCCAAAGCTGATTTATTTACAAATCATTTTTTGAGATTGTTAATTATGGTCAAAGAGAATGTAATTTGAAAGGTTATGATGCGATCGATATCAGAACCATCAAAATCACGTGATATTTTGATGCTTCTATACTCATCTCCTTTAATAGAGGCCCTTAATTCATGCAATAAATCTTTTTGAGGTCCATACTCACGAATAATTGGAAATCCTCTACTATGTACCTTACTCGCATTGATATCCAAGGAAGGTTCAGCAATAAACTCCAATTCAATTTTACAAATCTCCGCATCAACAATACCTAGGACTATAGAGTGACATCCACAAACTCTTTTGGAAATATCTTGCTTAGTGATGTTAGGTGTTGAAACAAGTCCGCAAAAAGTGAATGGCATAAATAAATTCAAAGGATGACATTTTATCAAATAAGGGAGAATTTTATTCCTTCAAAAACTAAAGCAAAGGCTCATACATCTCACAAATTCTTGTCAAAACCTTATGTTGACTCAACCACCTAATAGCATGAATCTTATGGATCTTCAAATTATGACAAGACAATTCTTCTTGTAATGCCTTAAACGTTTCTTGATGTACAACACTCTTTTTAAAAAGAGTAGCAACTTGATTCAAGGTGGCATCAATAACCTTAGTAGATGGTAACTTCTTGATGATGCACAAAGGTTAGTTTTATGTGCAATGCAATGGATGGTTGTTAAGAATGGACATACCTATTTCAATTTCTTACCAACACCTAATTTCCTACCAGACATAATAGATGCTCCATACTTCATTTTTAATCTGCCTCCACAGTCCTACCTTCAAATTTGTCCTTCGCCATGGTGATTTAAACATCTATTAAAGCATCTGACTGTGCCATCAATAACCGAGCAAGCGACATCATCGATCAGAGAAAAATACACGATTCCTAGCTCCAAATAATGGATGAAGCCTTCGCCATAGCTGAACACAACTTGTTGATCGTAGCTTGCTATTCAACGTTCAATACCAATCGTTGGCATGAGCAAACTTTTCCTCTTCCTCATGAAAACTCTACTTCTCTTATGATATGAGCTCTGTGAGTTGCAATTTCATTTCTTCTAAAAATATGGCATTTCTCTTGAGTCTTCCTTTCTTCTCTCTCCATGCTCCATTTCTTGCCTATGAGCCATCTTCCTTTGGATGCTCATTGCAACCACGTGGGTCAATCATTTCTAAAGATATTGTGTATATATATCTTTTTCTTCTCTTCAAATTTCATGGGCCTTGGATCATTGATGAAGGTGGGGCCTTGAGGGAGAATTCTACTCAAGAAAAATTAGTATGAATAGAGGGCAATTTATATGACTATTCAACCCCATTGTGGCCCATGACATTTTTCTCAATTCTTTGTTATTTATGAAATTTATATCATTTCCAAGATCTCTTTTAGGTGCATCATTCTATGCATTTAGTTTTAGCACTTGATATATACATGCATGTTGAGCCATAAGATCTTCTTTCAACAATGCATTGCCCATCTCTTTAAATTTTTTTCTCAATTCTTAGTTATTTATGAAATTTATATCATTTCCAAGAACTCTTTTAGGTGCATCATTCTATGCATTTAGTTTTAGCACTTAATATATGCATGCATATTGAGCCATAAGATCTTCTTTCAACAATGCATTGCCCTTCTCTTTGGTGCAGATCAACTTGGTAAGATCATGGACTTCCTTGATCCTTTTCTTTTCCCTCTTCTAGACTATAATGTAACTTAGGATATTAGCATCTTTATCCTTTTATCACAAGAGTAAGGAAGGAAGATGTGCAGTTGTTTTCTTTGCATAAAATGTATGTTTTATCCCTCTTTTCAAATGATAAAGGATCTTTGTCAAAGAAACAAAAAGCAAAGAGGTGCGTGAAGTTTCACTACCCCCAACTTCATGTCATAGTATTAATTGAAACTTTTTAATGGAGTTTCATGCTAGTACATGACCTTTAATTTACAATGGCTTGAGGTAACACTTGGATAACTAGGAGACAAGGAATTATGTGTTTGGGTTGGGAAAGAAGTTTTTTATGACACGCTGATGGAGAGGACCAACAACTTGAAGAAATAGCTCATTATTGAGATGAAGGTGACAATATACAATCTCTTAGGCATGTCTTTGCTCTCTAGTGCAAAATAAGTAGTTGAGATTACATAACTAATTTATATCGACTCCACTTTTACAAAAAGTTTTGACTTGCCAATGACACCAAAGATTTCATGTAGCACCTATCCCTTGTAGGTTTGCTATCATCAATAACTTTTCAAGTATTATTACGTGAAGCAAAGCCTAGAAGCAAAGCCTATTCTGGGTGGTAAAATGCTTGGAGAGATTTGCTTGGCTTCAAAGAGGCTTCTATAGGGGTAGTTGCTATCTTTACTTGTCAAGTTGTTTTTCTATTGTTTTTGTATTTCTTACATTTACTTAACTTTTGGTTGTAGGCTTTTGTTTCATTTGTTTGCTATGATGACAGTCAAGTGTGACATGTGGAATCAAGTCACCACTTTGAAGGAGCTTGCCATCTACTTTGGCATGGAAATTTTGGATCAAAGGGGGACCTATTGGATTGGGAGATGAAGTACTATCCTTGGTGGTTAGATTTCATGCCAGAGTTTTGTCCTTCACATGAGCTTGTGCAATGTAGATTAGATGATGAGGGTGCATTGACCATGATCGAGAAAGATGAAGAGGAGGCAAAAACAATCACCATTCTTGGTCCCCATGAGAAGCCAAAAGATCCCAAGTCATCACAATATCTACCTTCAGATGATGTCTTTGGGGAAGGTAATCAAAAATTGCAAACCAAAGACTATCCAGTCATGCAAGCTATAGGTGCAAGGCACCCACAAACCCAATGCATTTTTGGTGTTCTCAAGAGGTCATAGTATTGCATGGTCTTGTAGCCCTACTCCTCACCATCCTTGAAGATATCATATTAGGAGGAGGAATAGAGGTCTCAACAATAAGAATAGATCTCCAACACAAGGCGGTGTAGCTTGGAGGGAGAGAGGGCAGAGGGCAGAGAAGGAGACGGAGGGTGGGTACAAGAGGGGGCAGAGTAGGCTGGGGCAAATATATTTATTTATAGGAGCTAAATTTGGAGGCTCTTGTATATAATGTTTTCTTGTAGTCCAGATATAGGTTATGCACTTTTTCCTTGAGCCAATATAGCTCTAAAGAATATGGCATCATGTATAGAGGGGATTCAATGTCTTTCATGTTAAAAGCTTATAGTGATGCTAGTTAGAGTGAGGAGAAACTTTTAAAAGTAAATCAACCGAGAGCTATTCCATGTGCCTTGACTCGAGGTGTGGACCGGTGCACGAATGATGCACATCGGCCCTATGTAAAGGGTGTGGGACACACGCTGAAATGCCCACGAGTGGCAACGACTACAGTGTGAGCTCTACATGCAAGAAATGAGTGCCTCCCCCTGAGAAGGACCTGCACACACCAGGTTCAATGGAGGATGGCAACAGACAAGATAGTTTGGAGGCTAGAGCGAATCATGAGGAGGAAGGTCATGAAGACGAGGTTCATGAGCCATCATATGCTGAAGTGTTGTCTAGTAAGATGTGTAGTGGGTTCACCCCGCTACCCTAGGGCGAGGCCAAAATATTTCTCCAGGCAGAGGTGGCCAGACAGGTAGGGAGGTGGAGCGAAAACATTGGTTTGAATGCGGAAAAAGACAAAATTGGATGCATCTTCCATCCACCCGTGGGGGTTCATCGGACATTTTCTACTGGTAACATGGTTGCTAGATGTTCATTTTTCTTTTGACGAAGTTGGGTGATGAGATCATGTTCAAAGAGCACTAGAGCCTGGTTCATCTTTTGAGTCTGACATGTAGACACTTTGCTTGGCTCCTTCCATTCCACCTGTGTCATCATAACTCACATCAAATAGTTCAGATGCAAAACTTCACGACCGTACCCCAACTGATACAATGTACACTTTATGCATCACCTAATGTACACTCATGTCTAAGCGGAGGCAAATTCCTAGGTACTCAGAACACAATCATCAGTAACTTCATGACAATATTCGTTCATATCGGTTTGCAAAGAATGTCAACCTTCGCTTGCAAGATGGCGTGACGGATACGATTCATCAAGATTGTCGACTGCAGAAGCCTGTAATGGAGCATCTACATTTATCCATCAATTCTAGTCCACTTCATCGTCAATACGAACATCGGTCTTGGAGTTGACAGGGTATTCATTCAACATGATCGCCAGTGTTTTGGGGTTCATCCAGAACCCTGAAAATAATTCGGGTATGCATAAACAATATGCTTTCCTCTCATTGCGTTACGACAGTCATAACTTTCTTCACTCACGTTGCAATGAATAGACAATGTATCATTAGATTCGTCGACAATATCTTACGAATAATAGGAAGCAGAGATTATACATTGTAGAGACAATACAAATAGAACATGAAGTAATAATGAATCAGAAGAGTCGAGGATCATGTATATGCAAAACAGAGAACTTTTAGCAGTTGCTACTCCTTTTGGGTTGATATTTGCAATAGGTAGACACAATTAGTCTCTCCATGACTTGAGAATTAGCTTATGGTTAGCTTTGCATATAAAGTTTACATGCACAAACACCCCAAAGTTAAACCCATGCATAGAGTGGCCACACTGGGACCATCGGATATAGCACTCATCTATGATGTACCCATGGCAGATTGTGCACTTACAACCCTACATCAGAGGAGAAGTTCTTCTGATTTAACTATTACAACGGCGGTCAATATCATAGTCTCACCTAGTACATGAGCAAGCTCTTTCTTGATTCCCTTCTGCCTCATCATGAGAGCGTAGATGTTCTCATTCACTACTCCACTTGCTTCTCGCTAACAACAATAGCTCTAATTCTTTTACCTACACAGTTGAATCTCTTTAAATTCTTTAGCAACTTTATCGTGGACCTCTTGCAAGACCGCTAGAGTAGTTTGGGTTTCAAAAAGGATGGAGGACTTCCTCTTTAAATTTTCAAGAGCCACAGTATGTTGCTCCTGTAACTAAACTATAGGGCATTGTTCTTATCTTCCCAATATTGCACCTTCTCTTTCCAATATTGCACATTCTCATTCTTGTTGTGGGCTCCTTGATCTTTGTCTGATTTGCAATTTTGCTACTCTCTTCCTGATCTACATCCTTCATTAATTTAAAGCACTTTTATAGCTCCTACATCACTACTCTGATTTCTGCAATTTCCCTTCTCAATTGATCTATAAGATCATCTTTCTCAATTTTTATTGTGTTTAGCATCTTGCAGAGCCATTGGTCCTGAACTTTCTTTTCTAGTCTCTGAACATCAAGTTGTTCTTTCATTTTGCTTTTCTTGGTTCTCATTTGGTCTAGTGTCGTGAAGCTATTGTAGATACTTGACTTGTCTCTCTACTTCTTCTCCTCTCTATCTTTTATTATTAGCTATTTTTTAAACTTCTCTTGCTTGGACCTCCGGCCTCAGCTTGTTGTCATGCCTGCACGGCCTTCGCTTCTCTCTACTCTACCATGGCTTTTGCTTGCTCTAACTTCTCCTCTGCACCCTCCCTAAGAATCTTCTCCTATAGCACTCTCGATGTTGCATGGGTGGCTTCCTTCTGTAGCTTCCTCATCTCCTGTGAAGATAGTGGGAGAGAAGGAAGGAATCTCACTTGCAACTTTCTCACACACACAATGGGGGAATACACACAAAGGTGGAGGCTGAAAACAGTTTTCCTCTTCTTAGTTGTGAAAGCCAAAAGAACTCTAGTACAAAGAAATAGAAGAACCCTATATGTGGGTCTCAAACCAAACTCAGCTAGCTAAGGTGGCATACTAACTGAGCCACGAACTAGAGTACATAAGGATAGCTATCATCCAACTATTATTCATGGGCAGTGTACCAACCGCATCTGCAGCTAACAAGTCGATGACATAAATGCACAACGGTCACCCTGGCATATCATGAGTGGAGCTCGATTTCTTAGTACTCCCCCTCGAGCTCAATCCCAATTCCTACACACCAAGTAGGTCTCTGAACTTGCGCAGCTTCCTAGCACCCAATGCCTTCATAAATATGTCAGCTACCTGATCCTCTGTGCTGACATAAACTAGATCAATAAGACCTAGTAAAACCTTCTCCTGCACATAGTGATAATGCACCTCAATGTGCTTTGTTCTAGCATGATAGACTGGGTTATTTGCCAAGTGTATATTGCTCATGTTGTCACAATAAATGAAAACTGGCCCATCTGTAGACTGATGCATATCATAAAGTAGCTTATGCAACCAAGCTACCTCACATGCAGCCATTGCTACACCCTTGTACTCTGCCTCTGTGCTTGACAAGGCAACTGTAGGCTATTTCTTGCTGCTCCAAGTGACTGCAGCACTCCCAAAAGAGAACACATATCCACTAGTAGATCAACTATCAAAAATACTACCAGCCCAATCAGCATCAGTGTATCTATGCAACTGTATCTGAACCCCAGCCTCATCAAATAGTCCATACTACAATGTGGACTTCACATACCTGAGTATGCGTCTAGCCGCATCCAAATGCGATTTCCTTGGAGCCTGCATAAATTAACTTACCAATCCAACAGCATAGCTCAAATCTGGCCTGGTAATAGTCATATAAATCAAACTTCCTACTATGCATCTGTACATAGTAGGGTCTTCCAGAAGCTCACCTGCATCTGCGCTCAGCTTCACATTCTGCTCCAAAGGAACTAAAATAGGCTTACAGCCTGTCATCCCATATTTGGACAGCATGTCCAATCCATACTGCCTCTAGAAGAGCCGTATCCCACTTGGTGATCTAATCACCTCCATGCCCAGGAAATAACACAGCTCTCCCAAATCCTTCATCTCAAACTTCTGCTTCAATAGCATTTTCACATGAAGGATATCTTCATCACTATCACTTGTGATGATCAAATCATCAACATAAATGACAAGCAGCATAATACCTTTCTCTGTTTTTCTCACATAAAGTGAGAAATCTGCCTTGGAAATCTGAAAGCCAATGTTGACAAGATACTATCCTATCTTGTCAGACCATGCTCTAGGTGCTTGCTTTAAGCCATACAAGGCTTTCTTCAACCTGCAAACAAACTCAGGATGAACAGCATGAACATAACCTGGTGGCTGCTCCATAAAGACCTCTTCTTGCAAATCACCATGCAAGAAGGCATTCTTTACATCCATTTGATGTAAAGACCATCCCTTTGATGCAGCCATAGCACTGCTCTTACGGTTGCCATCCTTGCAATCGGGCTGAATGTTTCTTCATAATCAATGCCATATGTTTGTGCATACCCTTGACAACTAATCTTGCCTTGTATCTGTTCACAGAACCATCTGCATTGTGCTTTACCTTATAAACCCACTTACAGCCAATCGCATTTTTGTCTTTAGGCAAAGGCACCAATTCCCATGTAGCATAAGGCATCCATTTCTTCATCCATGGCTTTCTCCCATTTTTCTTTTCCCGTGGCTTGCTCAAAAGAAGTGGGTTCTGGTTCTTGTATCACTTTGACCATATAGGCATAGTGAATGGCTGTAAATCCATCATATTTCAGCCTATCCACAGGATACCTAGCTCTAGTAGACCTATGCAAAATAGGCTCACTTCTAGGTGCTCTCAAAACATCCCTGGTCTTCCTTACTCCATGTGTAAAAATAGAAGGAATACCCAACTCATCATCAATGCTCAGTTTTGAGCCACTGGATTCACCATCCACATAAGGATGACCTGTATTTACATCAAACATGGGTAGATCTACCTTCTCTTTTCCTTTTCGTGATACCTGCATACCACTATCTGCATTGCTTTGAGGAGATTCTCATAATCTCAACCTGCCTGTCCATGGCGAAGTATGTGAACCACTGCTCACTGCTAGAGGACATTGTAGGTCCACTAATATTTTGTGATTACTGCTGTGAATTCTGTGCATCATTACCATTTTGTGCATCTACATCATCAATCACATTTACTGGTCTATAGCAGCTACTCATCTCATCAAAAACAACATCTCTGCTCACTGTAAACTTATGAGTATAAGGATTATAGCATCTATACCCTTTTTGCTGCAGAGCATAACAGTAAAGATGCACTTCTCAGCTTTTGGATCCAACTTGGACCTCATTTCATTTGGCACATGAACATAGGCAATGCAACCAAAAATTTTCAAATGAGAAATATCTGGTTTCCTACCAGTATACGTCTCCTCTAGCATCATGCCATGTATTGCTGCATTGGGAGTCTTGTTCATTATGTAAACTACTGTAGCAACTGCTTCAGCACAATAATAATCTAGTAGGTCTTTTTCATTTAGCATGGCCCGAGATACCTCTCCAATATGCCTGTTTTTCCTTTCTGCAAGTCCATTTTGCTGTGGGGTATGACTGCATGAATATTGTTGCTTTATGCCATGCTCCTACAGGAACTTGCAAACTCATTTGAGAGGTACTCTCCCCCTCCATCTAACCTTAGGCATTATATTTGCAAGCCTGTTTCTTTTTCAACCATAGCTTTAAAAGCTTTGAAATGCCCAAACAGTTGACTTTTCTTTTTCATAAAACACACCGAAAATTTTTTGCTGCAGTCATCAATAAAAGTGACAAAATAATGATAGCCTCCAATAGATGTAGCTTTAATAGTCCACACATCAGAGTGGATTAATTCCAATGGCTTCTTACTCTCTTGAAGATGTCTAGGAAATGGTTTCCTTGCCTATTTTCCAAATTGACAGGCTTCACATACCTTATGCATTTCTGCAACCTTGAATTTAGGCAATCATGCAACAATATTTTGGGCCTGCATTGATTTAAGTCACTGTACATTAACATGACCAATGCGTTTATGCCAAATATCAATATCTACAACTACACCGATCCCATGTGCAAACATTGCTGCACTCAATTCAGGCATGTCCACATCCAACGTAAACATCCTGCCCTTCTTCTTTCCTTTTGCTATAAAGTGACTGTTATTTTTCATATCCTCGACAAAGCATCCATGAGGATTAAATCTGACCTGCAAGCCCTGCTCAACCATTCGACCAACAGAAATAAGGTTCTTGGTGATATTCGGGACATGAAATACATCAGACAGGTATTTCTTTTTCCCATCCTACATAGACAAAGGAATTTTACCAATTTGCACAATTGGATGTGCAGTATCATCACCAGTCTCCACAAATCCTGGTCTTTCCATTTTCCTTACATCTTGCATTCATTTTGCATGACCTGTCATGTGGTTTGATGCACCTGAGTCAACATACCACACATCATTGCTTTCTTCTGCACTTGTCATAGAATTGGTCATGTGCTGCACCATAAACAGATTCTCATTTCTTGTAAAGAAAGAGGGAGAGAGATAGGAGACTCAAGTTCAGCTTTCTTCACAACACACAAAAGAGAGAGGACACAAGGTTGGAGGGTGAAGCCTTTTTCACTTTTGCACACAACAACAATACAATAGAAGAGGGAAATACCCTATATGTCAAAACCTAGAATACGTGGTTCATATGTGAACCCAAACCAAAACATACGTGGTAGTCTAACTACACCACGAGTACAACTAACATAGACGGTGACATAAATGATAGTCATCCAGGAGATATGTCGGGGATAGAGCTTGATATCTCAACACTCCCCCTCAAGCTCAAATCCATCTCACGTACACCAAGCAAGCTCCTAAATCTGCGAAGCTTCTCGGTACCCAATGCCTTCGTAAAGATATCAGCCACCTGCTCCTCAGTGCTGACATAGACAAGATCAATCTCACCAGCTAGAACCTTCTCTCTCACAAAGTGATAATGCACCTCAATGTGCTTCGTTCTAGCATGATAAACTGGGTTATTAGCAAGCATGATGCTGCTAATGTTGTCACAATGAATGACAACTGCTGCATGAACTGACTGTCCCATATCTGCAAGTAGCTTCCGTAGCCAAGCTACCTCACATGCAGCCATTGCTGCACCCCTGTACTCTGCCTCTGTACTCGACAAGGCAACTGTTGGCTGCTTCTTGCTGCTCCAACTGATGGCACCACTCCCAAGGGAAAACATAAAACCACTAGTAGATCTCCTGTCTGAGACACTACCAGCCCAGTCAGCATCTGTGTATCCATGTACCTGTAATGCACACCCAGCTTCATAAAACAGTCCATAATGCAATGTGGACTTCACATACCGTAGTATGCGCCTAGCCGCATCCAAATGTGGCTTCCTCGGTGCCTGCATAAACTGACTCACCAGCCCCACAGCATAGCTCAAATCTGGTCGGGTTATAGTCATGTAAATCAAGCTACCTACTATGCGCCTGTACATAGTAATATCTTCAAGAAGCTCACCTGACTCTGCATTGAGCTTCACATTCTGCTCCAATGGAACAGAGATAGGCTTACAGCCTGTCATCCCATATTTGGACAGCATGTCCAAACCGTATTGCCTTTGCAACAGCCATATCCCACTCGGGGATCTAATAACCTCAATGCCCAAGAAGTAACGCAGCTCTCCCAAATCCTTCATCTCAAATTTCTGCTTCAACAGCAGCTTCACTTCATTAATGTCTGCATCACTATCACCTGTAATAATCAAGTCATCAACATAGATGACTATAAGCACAATCCCTCTGTTTGTCCTTTTCACATAAAGTGAAAAATCTGAATTGGAAATCTGAAATCCAATAGTGACAAGATATTGCCCTATCTTGTCTGACCATGCCCTCGGCGCCTGTTTTAAGCCATACAAGGCTTTGCGCAACCTGCATACAAAATCGGGGTGTGCTTTATCCTCATAACCTTCTGGCTGCATCATATAAACCTCTTCCTGCAAGTCACCATGCAAGAAGGCATTTTTCACATCCATCTGATGCAAAGACCATCCCTTTGCAGCAGCCATAGCAATTACTGCTCTCACGGTTGCCATCCTTGCAACTGGGCTGAAAGTTTCCTCATAGTCAATTCCATATGTCTGTGCAAAACCTTTGGCAACCAATCTTGCCTTGTACCTGCTAACAGACCCGTCAGCATTGTGCTTTACTTTGTAAACCCACTTGCAGCCAATAGCCTTCTTATCATGAGGCAAAGGCATCAAATCCCAAGTGTGGTTTGCATCCAAGGCAGCCATCTCTTCATCCATAGCTGCTTCCCAATTTTTATGCCCTGCTGCATCCTCAAAACATGTGGGCTCTGGCTCCTCTAGAACCTTGACCATATAAGCATAGTGATGTGCTGTATACCCATCATATCTCAGCCTGTCAACTGGATACTTAATACGAGTGGACCTCCGTACAACTGGATCAGTTGCAGGAGTCTTTAAATCATGCCTGCTTTTCCTTGCACCAGGTGTAACAACAGAAGGAATCCCAAGTTCCTCATCAAGGCTCATTTCAGAGCCGCTTGACTCTCCATCAACATGAGAGCTACCAGCAGACACATCAAATACTGGAGCATGGTCCACTTTTTCTTTTCCCTTATGTGATACCTGCACAACACTATTAGGACTGCCATGTGACGATTCACTAGATCTCAATCTCCCTGTCCATGCATTAGATCCACTAGTAGAGGACTCTCTGGGTCCACTCAAGGCTTGAGATTGCTGCTCTGCATTTATTGCAGCATTCCCATTTCCTGCATCTGCATCTCCTACCATAACAGTTGGTGCATACCAGCTGCTCATTTCATCAAAAACAACATCTCTGCTCACTTGCATTTTGCGGGTGGAAGGGTTATAACAGCGATACCCTTTCTGGTGCTGAGCATATCCAATAAAGATGCATTTTTCTGCCTTTGGATCCAGCTTTGTTCTCTTCTCATCAGGAACATGAACATAAGCTATGCAACCAAATACCTTCAAGTGAGAAATATCTGGTTTTTGGCCTGTATACATTTCTTCAGGCGTCATGCCATGGACAGCTGCAGTGGGGGTTCTGTTCATAATATAAACAGCAGTTGCTACTGCTTCAGCCCAAAAATAATCAGGCATGTTTTTCTCATTTAGGATCGCCCGTCCTACTTCTGCAATATGCCTGTTCTTCCTTTCTGCAACCCCATTCTGCTGAGGGGTAGACCTGCATGAGTACTTCCTTTGAATTCCCTGTTCTTTCAGATATTCACAAAATTCTTCTGAAAAGTACTCTCCCCCTCCATCAGATCTTAGCACTTTAATATGCACACCTTTCTCTTTTTCAACCATGGCCTTAAAAGCCTTGAAATGGCTGAACACTTCACTTTTGTGCTTCATAAAATAAATCCACACCTTCCTAGTGTAGTCATCAATAAACGTCACATAATAATGGCATCCACCAATAGAAGCAGCTTTGGTTGTCCAAACATCTGAATGGATCACTTCCAAAGGTCTTCTGCTCACCTTAGCATTTTTGGGAAATGCATGTCTGGCCTGCTTACCCATTTGGCATGCTTCACATACCTTTTGCATTCCCTCAACTCTGAATTTAGGCAAACCTGCAACAATGTTTTTCGTTTGCATAGATTTCAGCCTTTGTATATTCACGTGCCCAATGCGCTTGTGCCATATCTCAATATCTGCAATGACACCTCTTCCATGCGCAAACATAGCAGCTTTCACCTCAGGCATATCAACATCCAAGGTGAACATTCTGCCATTTTTGTTGCCTTTCGCAACCAAGCGGCACTTATTTTTCAAGTCCTCAACGAAGCATCCATCAGGGTTAAATCTAACCTGCAGACCTTGCTCAACCATCTGGCCAACTGAAACCAGGTTCTTAGTGATTTTTGGAACATGAAGTACATCTGCCAAGTACTTTGTTTTGCCATCCTGCATAGCCAATGGCACTTTACCAACCTGCGTAATTGGGTGCGCAGTATCATCACCTGTTTCAACATAACCTGGCTTATCCAAATTTCTGACATCATGAAACCACTCACCATGACTGGTCATGTGGTTAGAGGCACCTGAATCAACATACCAAACATCATTGCAAGCTGCAGCATCTCCTGACATGGAGTTAACCATATGCTGCATCACAAAAAGGTTCTCATTTCTGTCGTCACCATGCCCACTTGATGATGCATAGTTGCTTTGCTGCAACTTTCCACTTTTGATGTCATTCTGCTTTTTATAGCATGTATTCTCCTTGTGTCCAGGCTTTCCACAATAATAGCATTCTGTGCTACTATTTACTTGCTGGTTCCTTTGCCATGAACCACGGCCTCTTTGGCTCCCCCTGCCTCTAGAACTACCACGTCCTCCTCCATAGGACTGGTTTTCCTGTTGTTGCTGTTGGTTCTGATTTCCTGCACGGCCACCAGAACGGCCTCTTCCTCTACCCCTGCCTCTACCTGTATTCGAGTAGAAAGCAGTCTCTTGAGAAGTTGAGGTGGCTGAACCACCATTCCTTTGCTCTTCACTCAGCAAGAGAGCAATAAGTTCCTGAAAATCAGGAAATGTTTCACGGACTCCAATGGATGTCCGAAATTGTGCATAATCTTTCCCAAGACCATTCAAGGTCACGGACACTAAGTCCTCATCATCAACAGGTGCTCCAATGGAGGCAAGAGAATCTGCAAGGCCTTTCACCTTCAAGGAATACTCATTTATATTCAGATTTTTCCTTTGCACATTGTGCAACTCCTGCTTTAGCTGCATCTTTCGTGCTTTGGTATTTGTGCTATACAGCTTCACCAATGTATCCCATGCTTCCTTAGGCGTCTCTAGATCCTGTATATGCACAATCATAGAATCTGAAATGCTAACAGATAGCCAATACAAGCATTTTCTGGCTTTTTCATGCCATTCCTTAAAGGCCTTCAATTCAGCAGGAGTGGGAGCAGTACCCAAAACTGGTTCTGCAGTTTCACCACTGATGTAATCCCAAACTCCCTTTCCCATAAGGAAGTTTGTCATCCTGAACTTCCATGCTTGGAAGTTGTTCTTGTCAAGCTTCTCACTGACAATGGTAGACAGATTCTCAGACATTTTACAAATCACGAATTGCAACAGCAACCTGTAAACACAGCAAATGCCTCACAAGGGCAAATAGCAAAACTTCTGCGAAAAGCCTCACAGGGGCAGATCTGCAACACTGACGAAAGCGGTATTTCACCACACACTCACTTCCTCGTGACGATTTTGCATCAACAGGCAACAGGCATGAATCTGCAACTCCCAATATCTCTGCACATAGGCATACGATGCAATTTCTGTGGCACCTTTCCACCGACTAGCCGCGCCGGTGGTCGCACAGCAAAAACAGGGCCTTTTTCTGAGTGCCTGCGAAGAACTTCCGCCTTCAAAACGGGCCCCGAAACGGCCTCAAATCAGAAAAATAAAGTCACCAAGGGCTTTGCCCTATCCCGCAGCATATACTGCGCTCTCGCCGCACCGCGAAGGGCCTCTCAATCTGAAGCAGTGCACTCCTGCACTTTTGGCTGTGCTACCTGCAGAGATTTGCTCCCAAACTCAAAATAGGAAAGCTACACTGGTCCTCTTACCAGGACACCAGAAACTTGGCTAGCTTTCTTGAGCTCCTTACCACGAACAAGGCTCTGATACCATGTAAAGAAAGAGGGAGAGAGATAGGAGACTCAAGTTCAGCTTTCTTGACAACACACAAAAGAGAGAGGACACAAGGTTGGAGGGTGAAGCCTTTCTTCACTTTTGCACACAACAACAATACAATAGAAGAGGGAAATACCCTATATGTCAAAACCTAGAATACGTGGTTCATATGTGAACCCAAACCAAAACATACGTGGTAGTCTAACTACACCACGAGTACAACTAACATAGACGGTGACATAAATGATAGTCATCCAGGAGATATGTCGGGGATAGAGCTTGATATCTCAACATTTCTATCATCACCCTGTCTACTAGAAGATGCATAATTCCCTTGCTGCAATTTTCCATTCATGATGTCATTCTGCTTTTTATAGCAGGCTTTAGCCATATGACCCATTTTACCACAGTAGTAGCATTCAACATTGCTGTTTGCATTTTGGCCTCTCTGCCATCCACCACGACCTCTTTGGCTCCCCCTGCCTCTAGAGTTATCATGTCCTCCTCCATAGGACTGGTTTTCTTGAGTTTGCTGCATATTTTGATTTCTACCACGGCCTCCAGATCGGCTTGCTCTACCTCTGCCTCTACCTCTTCCAACATTTGAGTAGAAGACAATTTCTTTTGAAGTTCCTCCTGAAGAAGATGCATCACCATTTCTCTGCTCTTTAGAAATTAGAAGAGCAAACAACTCCTCAAAATCAGGAAATTCTTCACGGATGGCAATGGATGTCCAAAACTGTGCATAATATTTCCCAGACCATTCAAGGTCACAGAAACTAAATCATCATCTTCCACTGGCAGCCCAATGGAAGCAAGTGCATCTGCAATTTTCTTCACCTTCATGTGGTAGTCATTGATGCCCATATTTTCTCTCTACACATTGTGCAACTCCTGCTTGAGCTGCATTTTCTTGGCTTGCGTATTTGTGCTGTACATTTTTGCCAAAGTATCCCATGCCTCCTTTGGCGTACTTGCATCTTGAATATGCACAATCATAGAATGTGATATACTAATAGATAGCCAGTACATAACTTTTCTGGCTCTCTCATGCCATCCTTCAAATGCTTGCATTTCCTGTTGATTGGGAACATTAGGAAGAACTAGTTCTTCTTCATTTCCTGTAATGAGCTCTCAATAGCCTTTTCCCATAAGGAAATTTGTCATTCTAAACTTCCATGCTTGGAAGTTGTTCTTGTCAAGCTTTTCAGTGACAATCTGTGAAAGAGAATCAGATGCCATTACAAAACACTTCAAAATATTCTGTCACTGCAAATCTGCAAAACTGATGAAAGTGGTATTTAACCACACAGTCACTTCCTAGTGATGATTTTGCATCAATAGGCAATAAGGATGATTCTTTAACTCCCAATATCTCTGCGCATAGGCATACGATGCAATTTCTATGGCAACTTTTCACCGACCTGTAGAGTAGTGGTCGCATAGCAAAAATAAAGCCTTTTTCTCAGTGCTTGCGGAGAACTTCTGCCTTCAAAACGGGCTCTGAAATGGCCTTGAATCAAAAAAATAAAGTCACCAAGGGCTTTGCCTCGTCCCACAGCATATACTACCCTCTCGCCATACCGTGAAGGGTGTCTCAATCTGAGACAATGCTCTCTTGCACTTTCCAGCTGTGCTACCTGCAGAGATTTACTCCCAAACTCGAAAAAGGAAAGCAACACTGGTCCTCTTACTAGGACACCGTGAACTTGGTTTGCTTTCTTGAGCTCCTTACCACGAACCAAGCTTTGATACCATGTGAAGATAGTGGGAGAGAAGGAAGGAGTCTCACTTACGGCTTTCTCACATACAGAATTTTGATTCATTGAAGGGAACTCGTGATTATTTGAATGCATGCATAAAAGATCGATTGAAGTCTAATTCCACCCACCATAATGAATTACCTATCGCCATGATAGTTTTGTAGGTGAATCATGCCATCAGGACTTGACAATATGGCCCTTGCCCCTAAAGGGGACCCCTCAAGGGCCATATTGACTTTGATTGATTGAAGGCAACTCATGATAATTTGGGTATGCCAATCGGTCAAATGGCATGTGTTTGACTAGGAAGTATTGGGTTGGTAATGCTTAGATGTAGGCATAAAAGAGCCTCATCTCATGTAAAATGCTATTTCTCCACTGCTCATCGCCTATTTCTCAATTGCTCCTTGTTTTCCATGCTTGCTTTTATGAACATCTTCCCCGTTTTATCTTCTTCTTTCTACAATGTGGTCGCATTGCATTTCAAACATGATAATGTCATGTGTTGTATTCAAGCTTCATATTCTTGAGCGACTTTTCATTTTACCTCTTTTGCCCATTGAACGTCTTCATCTCTAGCCTCATCTCCACCTATGCATGGTGGACCTATTCTATTTATGTCTGACATCCTCCAAAGGCTTGCATGGTATGGCAATATTCCTTTTCAAGTGGAGCTCTCCTGATGGCCTTGTTCATGCCTTACCTTCAAAGGCGTGCATGATAAGGCAATATTTCTTTCGAAGTGGAGCTCCACTAGTGACTCATTTGATGTTCGACCTCCTTCAAGGGCTTGCATGGCGATATAATATTCCTTTCAAAGTGGAGCTCCATAGTTGGTAGCTCTATTTGCACTAAAATACCCAAAAGTACTCACAAAAGGCTAAAAAGTGCTTAAAAAGTGCTAAAAAGTGGTTTTAAAAAGCTCTTAAATCACTAAAATATGAGTCTCTCTCAAGATTGAAAGTATACCAATAGAAGTTGTAGATCACTTAATGTATCTTGGAGGCCAATTTTCAATATTGTCAACTTTAGATTAGATAAGTAAAATAAGTCTAAACCCATATAGTCATCATCATCATTAATAACTACATGTTGGGTTGATGCATGATGAAAATGACATTCTTAAAAGACTACAAAAGAAAGATGAAATTTACAAACTAGACAAGATTAGTCTTGAGACAAAAGTATTGAAAAGAATGAGATATGAACTAAAGTTCATTTAAAGTTTGGCAAACATCGCCCCTACAACTCAAGTAGACAAAAGACAGAATCTAATTGCTCTCATGTATGGCCATTATGTCAAAAGCAAGAGTCATAATTCATTCCCTTGAGATGCTCACCAATTACTAAATTTGTAAAATGTTTCATGTATGGCCATGGTGACCATTACATGTCATGTGTCCTCCCCCTTTATTGAAGTTTGAAGTACCCCTCATCCCATGACGATACTACCCATTCTTTCTTACCTCTACCTCTTCCACCTCTAGCCCTTGAGCTAGAATTACTTTCATGGTTCTCCTTTTCTAGGTTTTTTCCTCCCATGCCCAATATTCATTGCAAGATTTCCTAGGCTTTTGCTTGAGTAGATTAGAAGTTTTTACTTAACCAGGTGAATATAGTGTGTGTTCTAGTAAAAGAGGTGAATTCAAATAAATTATTGATATGATACAAGGAATGTATAAACATAGTAGATGATTCATCTCTTCTAGAACATGAACAAGACAATCTTATAGACACTATTTGAATTCTTTGGGTACTTTCTCCTTAAAAAGGGGCTTATCGTTTGCTTCTACTTAAATAAATCAATGTGGCTAGTAAAATATATTGAACAAAAAAAAACAAAAAAAAAAGTAGAGAGAGAGAGAGAGAGATGTATTAATGTCTTTGGGAGGCCTCTCCTCGACCTCTCGGGCCTATGAGACCAAGCACAATCATAGGGTGACTCATACAAGCCACTATGAACTAAAGCAAGGGGTATACAAAGACCCCTATAGAGTGCTAAGAAAAACTCAAAGAAAACCATAACTCAGAATACATATAGGAGACTCATATACTCAAAAGGCACATCTAGGTGCCATGGTAGCTCTCCTATGAGATACAAGGATATCTCAGAGCTGCGTCTATCATGTCATCTCACACAATGGCAAGGGGGCATGGTTTCCAAGACTTCTATACATGCGTGCCATGACGAGAGTGACCCCTTGACTCTAGCTCTCACCTCGGATAAAGGATGTGATAGGTTGAGCCTCCATGGTGCGTAGTCTAGCCACTCTCTGCTCTATTGCTCCATGCCATCTCCTCCCACTAGTCCACTCTACCCTCATATCATCTAACTTCTCCTCCTCCACTCTGCTGTGTCTTGGGGCTTACTCAAAGGCATACAAATCTGTGACATGTTCATATAAATCTATCTTTGGCTCTGGTAGGATTGTCAACGTTAGGTTGTCTAATCTATCTCAAAAGAGTCTCTCTATGTCGACGCATCCCCATCAAATAAAGACCGACACATACCTAGTCTTGGAAATGAATCAAGAGAGAGAGTGTGATTCCCTCCTGGTAGAGGTAGAGGCTATGGAGCTGCACCGAATCTCATAGTATGCAAGACATATGCATAGAGAATGCCCCTCTATATCCACCTCCCCCAATGTGCAAAGCTTGCATATCCGCTACTCTCTCAAGATGCTGCTTGCTTCTATCCCCAGTTGATGGGATGAGACTCTCATCTATCTGATGGCAATCTTACTGAATGTGAGATGCGTCTGTCCTCCAGGTATGAGGTTCTGATGATCAATCCATCCTCTGATACCCTAAGGCAATGGTTGTGGTAGAACTGGCTCTTAGTGGGGAATGCATGGTCCCGCCCCCAAGTCCGTGCCATGTAAAGATGCAATAGATCCAACCATATGATACGGTTGATCTCATCTCATGGGATCAAGGAGGACAAAACGTCCAAGCTGTACTGGAAGGGTGGGAGTCAATCCATCTAGATCCCCTAGCTATCAAACCATCTAGAGACACATGCATACCAAGCTGTATTAACCCCACTGTCCACCCAAAAACAGGGGTGCAGCAATGGCTGCATGTGAGGTAGCTTGGTTGCATAAGCTACTTTATGATATGCATCAGTCTATAGATGGGCCAGTTGTCATTTATTGTGACAACATGAGTAGTATACACTTGGCAAATAACCCAGTCTATCATGCTAGAACAAAGCACATTGAGGTGCATTATCACTATGTGCGGGAGATGGTTTTACTAGATCTTATTGATCTAGTTTATGTCAGCACAGAGGATCAAGTAGCTGACATATTCACGAAGGCATTGGGCACAGAGAAGCTACACAAGTTCAGAGACCTGCTTGGTGTGCAGGAATTGGGATTGAGGGGGAGTGTTGAGATATCGAGCTCCACTCGTGATATGCTAGGGTGACCGTTGTGCATTTATGTCACCGACTTGTTAGCTGCAGATGCGGTTGGTACACCGCCCATGAATAATAGCTGGATGACAGCTATCCTTATGTACTCTAGTTCATGGCTCAGTTAGTATGCCACCTTAGTTAGTTGAGTTTGGTTTGAGACCCACATATAGGGTCCTTCGATTTTTTTGTACTAGAGTTCTTTTGGCTTTCACAACTAAGAAGAGGAAAACTGTTTTCAGCCTCCACCTTTGTGTGTATTCCCCCATTGTGTATGTGAGAAAGTCACAAGTGAGACTCCTTCCTTCTCTCCCACTATCTTCACAATAGAGAGGAGGAAGGGAGGCGGGTTATATTAGCCCCCTATGTGTGACTGTGGTAGCATATAAGGGGTTCCCCTCCTTTCCTCCTCCCTAAGCCCTGTGGCCGCACATAGGGAGGAGGAGGGGAGAGGGTTACTATAACCCCCTCCCCTCCTCCTCCTACATGTGGCCATGGACCTGGTGCACACAAAAAGGATGAGAGAGGGAGAGAGAGAGAGAGGGAGGGAGAGAGAGGGAGAGAGAGAGAGAGAGAGAGAGAGAGAGAGAGAGGTTAGTTAATTTAAAATTAACTATTTAAAGTTTATATTTTCATTTCTTAATTTAAACTTTTTTATCTTTGAAATGTAATAATTTTGGGATAACTATTTTTTAAAACTTTAAATCATTTAAAAAATAGGCTTATTTATATATATATATATATATATGGTTACAACTCAAAAAGGTGATGGAAGAGTTGAGGCATCGAGTGGCAGATCTACATCCAACTAAGTGGCAGATCTACATCCAACTTTGGTCCATTGAATAAAGAAATAGAAAAGGCCATTTTCAATATTATATTGCCCTACACTAGCCAATATTTTATACACCTTATCCTTTGATGTCACCAGCACAGCTGAAGGGATCTCTTACAAGGCTCTTTTTTTATTCCAAAGTTTTTGTAATGTGAGTTCTCCAAGAAATGTCACCAAAGTTGAGCTGGAATAAATCCTTATGATGTCCGTAATTAGTTGGGTCATTATTTCAAAAATGGAAAGATCAACGCGATGTTGCCGATTACCTACCAAGGTCAAAAAGTGAGAGCCATCTTGGATGGATTGCTAGTGTCAACATAATCACGAAGCATTGTCGAAGGAAGTGGGGTGAGCCAAGCATGGAGGGCACCACTCTAGTAGTGAAATCGGCATATGGGACCACTAGAAGACCGATGGGAATCCTTAGGGACATTAAGATAAAAACCTTCAGATTCTGTCCTTTCACCACTCTTTTGTGGTTATGGAGTTAACTTGTCAGCCCGAGTCTTACAAAATCATCGTGGGACATCCTTATGTGCATAACACAATTGGTGCATGATTGACATGCCAACCAAATTTACTTAAGAAAAGGGGACCAAGACATAAAAGTGTATCTAGAGACTTGGAAGGCTAGACGTGTTAGCATAGGAATTTTCATAGAAGAGTCAAAAACTACAGATCACACGACTTCAATCAATGTATTACAAACTCTTGGCAAGGTTGATCCTTCACAGACACTTAAGGATCACACTTATGGACCACTTCAAGAATGAGAATACTTGAAATATTGGATGCATGATTTGGCTACCTTAGCCTTGCCAATCATCACTAGGAGAATTAGATCATCAATCTTGATGAGCTAATAATTTTGTTACTCCCTTGAACATGATAGGAATGTCCAGATTACATGCCATCAAGTGATAGGAGGGTCTGAACTAAGTGCAATGGATTGATATGTCAAATCCGTGGTTAAACCTAGTTGAGGCCTCACCGGTTTCTCACAAATTCCATCTAGTTTGGAACTCTCAACTAGGGTAAGCTAGTGACTCCGATTATTTTGATAAGTGCGTGCAAACAAAATAATGTTGCGGAAAGAAGTCAAAAAAGTTGCTTGTCAAGAAAAAGTTATATATAAGCCAAGTACCACCTCATTATAAACCTTACACAGTCGAAGATAAGAAACTAATCTTTGAGAAGGCTAAACAATCTACTGGAGAAGAACGTGTAACCTCTTTTGATGGCCCAACCAAAATGAAGGAAATGAACCTGGTTAATGATAGAGAAGATCTCAAACCTATTTACATCACAAAGGATCTCACTTTTGAACAGGAAAGGGAACTTGTTTGCCTCGTTTGTGAGTTTAAAGATTATTTTGTTTGAAAATATATTGACATGAATGGAGTGTCACCACAGCTGGTGATGAACACCATCCCTAGAAGAAGATGCCAAGCTGATCCGTCAGAGACCTTATACTGAGAATCCTAAATATGTATTAATGGTGAAGGAAGAATTCAAAAATTGATTAACATTGGATTTATATACAAGATGAATAGACACCATGGATGTCCCTTAGACTAATAATGAGCAAGAAGAATCTGAAAATTTGAGTCTATGTAGATCTCAAAAACTTAACATAGCCACAAGTTGAGATCACTATCCCCTGCCTTACATAGAATGGATCCTAGAAAGAGTGGCACTTACGGAAGCCTATAACTTCCTTGATGGCTTTTCAGGATACAACCAGGTATTCATTGACCTAGAGGGCTAGCACAAGACATCGTTTGCCGCTGAGTGGCATATATATGCATATAAGGTCATGGAATTTGGGTTAATAAATGCCTCAGACACTTTCCAAAGACTCAAGAGTATGGCCATTAAAGAGTATCTGAGGGACTTCTTAGAAGTCTTTCTAGAAAATCTTTGTGTAAACTCTATCTGGCTAGGAGACTTATCTTGAGTGTTTGAGAAAGGTCTTTGAAGAGTGTATACTTTATCGTATCTCCTTGAACCCTCTAAAGTGCCAATTTTTGGTCAAGCATGGGTAATTCTTGGACAAAATCCTATGCAAAAATGGATTATCAATAGGTAAGGACAAAGTCAAGCTCATTCTTGAGCTACCTTTGCCCACCAACTATAAGAGAGTCCAGCATTTTATGGGACATGTGGGCTATGACGAAAGATTCATCATGAATTATGCCGGTCTGGCACATCCATTGTATTGCATTTTGGTCGACTTTAAGTGGATAGAGGAGTGCTAGGCCTCCTACAACATGCTAAAACAGTCTCTAGCAACCGCACCTATACTCGAGACCTTGAACTATAACATTATTTTCCATGTTCATATTGATGTCTCCAACTTTACAATTGGGTGCGTATTGGCGCAGCCAAGTGAATTTAGGCTAGACTACCCACTTGCCTTTGCAAGTTGCAAGCTAAATGAGGCTGAAATGAATTATACCATGACTGAAAGAGAAGGCCTAGCAATAGTGTATGCAGTATGCAAGTTTCACCATTATTATTGGCTAACAAATTTGTATTTTTGTGAAGCACCAGACCTAGTTGTATCTTGTAGACAAGCCATGCACTATCGGCCAAAAAACTAGAAGGTTGTTGATCCTATCAAAATTTATAGTGGCTGTTCACAAGGGATCATCTCTCATGTGTGCCCGATGGAGAGCCATCATTGGAGTTTATAATGATCTTGCGGATGCCGTTGTGTTCCACGTAGACTTATTTCCTGAATGGAAAGAGGAAATTAGTCATCACCTAGCAACAAGGATAGGGCATGAAAATTGATAAGAGATGCAACTCCATATGAATTGATTGTGGGTCAATCTGAAGATGCGTGGAGGATGAGTTTGTTAATGCATTTGGGCATTGCTAGGTGGTGGGCTCTTCATGGAAGAAACCATTGGAAGAAAAGTCCTACAATTAGGCCTATGGTGGCCAACCCTCATTTGGGATGCTATCCAATTTGTAAAGCAATGTGACAAGTGTTAATGGTCAACTCTCCCTCAGCAGAAAGACCAAATGCCCCTAACACCTGTCATTGCTACCCAACCTTTTAAAAAATGTGGCATCTATTTTATTGGGCCCATAAGTCCGGTGGCTAAGCACATGCAAGCCCGATACATCGTCATTGCCATAGATTATTTCACAAGGTGAGCCAAAGTCAAGGTCACAAGGAAGGATGATGCCAAGTGCATAGCCAAATTCCTTTACGAACTAGTAATGTTTTACCCACTCGAATTAGTTAGCGATCGAGGCTCACACTTTATAAACAATGTCATTAGAATCTTGTTGGCTGAGTTCCTTGTTGCCCATCGAAAGTGTACATCGTGCTACCCTCAAGCCAATGGCCAAGGTGAAGACTACCAACAAAATTCTCTGCAATATTCTTACCCGAATGAGCAAAGCAACCAATCCACGATTCAATCACTTGCAAAGCTCAAGTGAACTAACATTCTAGCAAGTTTAGCAATTGATCATGCTATGAAGACAAGTTCAAGGTGGCTTAGGTGATCTACGGCATCTGTCATGAAGATATGGGTTTGTAAGCCAATTGATTGGTTATGGTGTATTGGATTCATCAATTCACAAGATTTGGTTGACAAGAAACATGAATCTATTGGATCCATGTAGACACATACAATGATATGGTGGTCTACGATAGTTAGTCTATTTTCTAGTGTTGTACTTGGGTATGATAAATACCAAGTACTTGTACTTTCATTCTATTGAACATTCTATTGGAGTTTGTGTGTGACCACATTCTTACTCACTTGTGTTCACAACCATCTCCTTTTGTTGGCTTGCCCTTTGGGTAGCCTTAGCAACGATGCAATTTCGGGAAAGCAGAAATTAGGCATTTCTTGAATTTTTTGGAAGTGCATTTTTCCTATTGACTCTTCTTCATTGGACTTGAATGCAGACTTTAAAGTGGTTGACTCTCTCTCTCTCTCTCTCTCTCTCTCTCTCTCTCTCTCTCTTCCCTTCTTTATCTCCTCAAGTCTTCTTACATAGGATCTCCACCTTTTCTCCCACACCCTCCGTTCTCTCTCTCTCTCTCTCTCTCCCCCCTTTATCTCGTCAAGTCTTCCTCCATACCATTTCTAGTGGATTCCTTTTTGGTTACTTTTTTTATCTTGGGTAGGCCTTATGAATGATTAAATATCATTCACCTTGTTCCTTCATGTGGAGCCCGTGTGCTTGATTCTGCCCTGCTCCGAAAATCCTCTTTGGCCATCGATTCAGATCTGTTCTGTTCCTTTCAACAAGCCACCACCTATTCAGGATGTTGCTCATTTACTGGTCGTCAGTTTTCAGCTTGCCCTGTTGAGGGCTTCTTCAAGGCGACGCCTTTGTGTGTGAGCTTGTACTATTTAGCTTAAAGCTGCCGCTTTCTTTGCTGAATTGCCATAACAGTTGTGCTGCCACCTTGAGAGAAGTAAACTGATAGCTGGTCATCGATGCATAGGCAGGGAAAGCCTATCCTTATCAAGGAACATCAACAACTGAATTGCCATAACAGTTGTGCCGCCACCTTGAGAGAAGTAAATTGATAGTTGGTCATCGACGCACAGGCAGGGAAAGCCTATCTTTATCAAGGTTGCCATCCCTATACAACTCAGATATTGGCTTTGGAGGCCTGCATGACCAGCCCGCGACCTTCGGGAGGATGTTTGCCTCACTGCATTCATTTGTTGCTTCTGTTGGGGATTTAAGACAGCATTTATTGTTGTATACAGTTGCTCTAGTTGAAAATTGGCCTTCACCATTTGTGGAGGTGTTACTAGCCTCTTATTGTTTGCCATTTCTATTTGAAGAACATCGCCACATTAAGACGATTGTCAATTTGCTTTCTATAGGAACAGGAACATCAAACTCAAAGTGCATTTTCAGTTTGATTTCAGTGGATAATGCTGTAGAGCAGTCAGTTCACTTTGAGCAATCAGTTGATGCCTACTTGCAGTTAGTGCACAGAGTAGTCAAAGGCACTTTCCTTTCAGCTTCATTTTCTTTGCAGGTGCATTTGTAGTCAGTGTTGTTTTTTTTTTTTTTGGAGCAAAGAAAGAATGTTTTTATATTATGTCATATGTCATAAATGACATAGGTATAACTTGAAGTTCCGATTACATCTGGTTCACTGAAACCAAAAGAATGAAAAAGATAAAGCAAATGAAGATCATACATTAGTTATAGACTGAGAGTCTTTAAGTTTAGCTTTGAAGTCTTTGATCAATGCCTTGCCATCTCTATAGACAGCCCATTTGCCTTCTTTTCTAGCCGCCTTCACCTTTGCAAGCTCTAAGGCTTTACCCTTTAGCTTGAACTTTGCGAGCTCCTCTGCAATTCACACTAGAAGTCCTTTCAACTTGTTGGATTGTCGAAGAATCCATGTTCTTTCTTCTCTTGTGCTAAAAGTAAGAATTCCGCGAGCTTCTGAATAACCCCAAAATCTGCATGTCCCCAATCAATTCCTGGTAGAGCTTTATTGATTTTTTCAAAAGTCTCACTGTCAGTAGCTTCAGCTACAAGCCAATTGTCTAGTAGTCCTCCAATTCTAATTTTCTTTGAGTTGAGCTTCCTTTCTTTTTGAAGTCTGTGGACACTAGCGGGTAGTACAAATCAGGAGAGTACATTTTTGAGATATTAAAAGATGCCATTCTTGATGTTAGGCCAGATAATGTGGTGCAGGTGTGCATGGACAATGCGTTTAACTATGTGCGAGTAGGAAATTTGATAGAGGAGGAGTGGCCCCATATATTTTACACTGGATGCACATGTCATTGCCTTGACCTCTTGTTTGAGGACATTGGGCAGCTTGCTTGGGTGAAGCCAGTGTTAGCACATGCCAACATGATTGTAACATTTGTTACTCGGAAGCACACTGTGTTGGCATTGTATAGATCTTTCAACAAGAAGGAATTGGTGAAACCTACACAGACTCGGTTTGCTTACATGTTTATCGTGTTAGCAAACTTGTTAGATGAGAGAGTCTACAATGGATTGCATCGTATGGTTGTGAGTGATGAGTACTGTAGGAAGAAAGGATCACACACGGTGAAAGCACAACAGGTGTCTTCCATTGTATCGGGTGCATCATTCTGGTAGGAAGCAAGAGTCATAGTGAAGATATGTGCACCTATTCTGAAGATCCTTCGTTTGGCTGATAGGGAAGGGGCTACCATGAGACTTGTATATGAGCTCATAGATCGAATGGTGAGGAAGATTTAGACTATGGCTGGAATAGACTCCTCAAAGTTGACTGATGTGAAAGCCTTGTGTTGAATAGGTGGGATATGATGCACTCTCCTTTGCATGCAACAGCTTTTGTTCTCCATCCTATTTGGAGAGAGAAAAATCTAGATGGTGATAAGGAGGTGCATGATGGGTGGATGGATGTCATAGAGGAAGTTTGAAGTTGATAGGCATGGCATCTTAATTGATGAGTTAGATACTTACAAGTCCATGTCTGGCACATTTACTCCAGCAATTGCAAAGGATGATAAGAGGATGCACCAAGGGGTGAAGTGGTGGGAGACATTTGGGGCTCACACACCAACTTTGCAGCAGATGGCCATTCACAATCTGGTGTGATGATTCGTGTCAAGCGTTTTCTCGCAAGGGCTAGCTATGGAGGAGAGTCATTCTATTCCTTGAGATCGTCTTCTTGTAGTCTCACATAGGGCTAGAGTTTCTTACCTTAGCGAGTTCTTCCATTGAGTTCGTGACCATGCCAATCTGTCGGAGTTTGATTCTCCCAGTGTTTTAGTCCTAGCCCATTAGTAGCCACACAACAACTGGTTGAAACAAACTCGTCTCTTTAAGTTTGCTTCTCTCGCATGGAACCGTGTTTTGAAGAATCCTAAAGAAAAATAACAGCTCTTGCATTTGTATCACACTAAGTAGGTTCCTAGGTGTAAGGGAAGACTATGGTCTTGGATGTTAAAACCGTGGCTCAGGTTTTTCCTTTGGTGTAAGGGAAGACTATGCCCTTGGATGTTAAAATTGTGGCTTAGGTTTTCACACTTCCTTTGGTTCATAGGTGCAAGGGAAGACTATGCCCTTGGATGTTAAAGCTGTGGCTCAGGTTTTCACACTTCCTTTGGAAGACATGACAGTGTCCCCAAGGATTGCTATTGGCTCTTTGCTTTCGGTCATAAGTCAGGGAAGGGGTGTAGGATCAGTAGGCACATGGATGAAGCCAAGCATTTTTTTGTTATTGGATACATTAATTTGTATATCATACTTTTGTACTTTATTCCAGAAGACAGAGATGGGACGTCGGCTTGGGGACATGTTTCTATATTTCTTTGTAGGAGGAAATGAATGAGATTGTTCAGGCAGGAGGGAAGACAAAGATTGCTAGGCACTTGAATTTGTTGATTGAAACATCCCTCAACCAAGTCTAGACCCTGGTGAGGTATCTAGGATCGTGCTCTAAAATAGATGAACTCAAAAACAACAAACAAACTACGGGCCAAGCCCGCAACCAACCCATAAGGGTTCAAGCTAGCAGCTCACCTCCTAGCCATAGTCAGTACGTCGAGCCACCCCCAAGCTAGAGGTCTAAACTATCGGATAGAACTAGTCAACCTCATAGTCCAGACTTGCGTCTCATACCACAAGCCCTTTCTCATGCCAGCAGGTCTTGGTCACTGAGGAGCACACTCCTTAGGACGTTTGTCACTGAGCCACTGGTCTATACTTATAGGCTATACTGAGCCACTGACCTATATTCATAGGCTAGGCACCTGGCCATCTATAGCTCAAGTCCTATACTTAGCATGCTAATCCTAGCGCATGCTTCTAGGTTACACTTGCCAAGTTTAGGCTTGACCTTGCTTAGAGGACACAGCTCGACAAATCAGGCTGATGCCCCACTTACAGCAGGCTAGCTTATCTCTAGTGATCTCGACCCCACGTTTGCTACCTTAGATCCTAGCCTTAGGTTATTCTTAACCCTGGTTGGACCAGGCACTGACTGTAGATATATTCCTAGATCCAAATCAGCTTGGTTAGTGAACCCCATAGCCTAATTATGTCCAATCCTGGACATAATATTCTCCTTCTCTAAAAACAAGACTTATACTAGTATAAGTCAGGATAGGAGACCACTGGCTAAGCTCTTATTAACCATAGCCCTAACTTTCTGAATAGAAAGTTAAAAGTGACTCTCTTGCTGAAAAGCAAGCTTCCAGTCGCTGATTACCTAGCTGCCCTGGGATAAAAAAAAATAGCCTATTGGGTATGTTTGGCCATACACACTCACCAATAGCTGCATGCAGGATACTCCATGGTATCTAGCAAAAAATAATTTCCATCCTTGAACCCCTGAGGTGAAACACATCACCAAAAGTGAATCTTTTCTTACCAGATACGGGCCCATCGGTATAGGTTCTGAATGCCACTATAGGAGTTCTGATGTCCCCATAATAGTATCTACAGTGTCCCATACCACTGAGAATCCTCATAAGGCTCACTCTGTTCAAGAGTTGCCTATGATCCTATCCCAAGGATCCAATCCTTTTCCTGTTTCTTCAATAGGAAAGAACAGTAATATTCTTAACCCATAGAGTAGCAAGGATTGCACACATCCCCTGTCACCAAATCCAGGCAACAGATACAGGAATTCATAGTTCTCTGGTACTCACATTCCTTCCTATACTCTGGATGAAATGAGTTTGAGAAGTTACCTTTCCAATTCTGCTATTGTTCGAGTGAGTCCACACTCTAGAACAACATAGCCTATGAAAGTATTACCCGGAAGACATGACTCTGTCCACCCGTAAAGGTCCAAGTCTCCAACAGTAATCGAATCACCTAAGTGATGTATCTGAAGACCAACCAGACTTTCGGCCATAGTCTATCCCAGGTAAGACTACATGTCCCATACCACGCAGCCCCATCTGCACACAAATGTCGTTAGGAAGACACATACTTGGACAACTCACAATCAAGATATTCGATACCAAGGACTTGTTGAATAGTTGAGAATCTGGACTTCGTAAAAACTCAAGATAATTGCAGGGCACCAGACAATATTTCATTACTTAGAAATAAGAACAAGAATTCTTTTAGAAAAATATCTCAAAGTAGCAAACATACAGAGAAATATTTTATGACAGCAAAAGAGAAAGCAGTAATTAAAATTTAAGTGGCAAAAAGATAATTACATGCTTTCCAAAAAAAGAGATCCGACTCCTTTCTCCACCCTATAGATGTGAAGATAGTGGGAGAGAGGGAAGGAGTCTCACTTGCGGCTTTCTCACAATCACAAATGGGGGAATACACACAAAGGTGGAGGCTGAAAACAGTTTTTCTCTTCTTAGTTGTGAAAGCCAAAAGAACTCAAGTACAAAGAAATAGAAGAACCCTATATGTGGGTCTCAAACCAAACTCAACTAACTAAGGTGGCATACTAACTGAGCCACCTAGTGTAGATAAGGATAGCTGTCATCCAACTATTATTCGTGGGCGGTGTACCAACCGCATCTCCAACTAACAAGTCAGTGACATAAGTACCCAACGGTCACCCTGGCATATCTCGAGTGGAGCTCGATATCTCAACACTCCCCCTCGAGCTCAATCCCAAATCCTGCACACCAAGCAGGTCTCTAAACTTGCGCAGCTTCTCTGCGCCCAATGCTTTCGTGAATATGTCAGCTACCTGATCCTCTGTGCTGACATAAACTAGATCAATAAGACCTAGTAAAACCTTCTCCCGCACATAGTGATAATGCACCTCAATGTGCTTTGTTCTACCATGAAAAACTGGGTTCTTTGCCAAGTGTATACTGCTCATGTTGTCACAATAAATGACAACCGGCCCATCTGTAGACTGATGCATATCATAGAGTAGCTTATGCAACCAAGCTACCTCACATGCAGCCATTGCTGCACCCCTGTACTCAGCCTCTGTGCTCGACAAGGCAACTGTAGGCTGTTTCTTGCTGCTCCAAAAGACTGCAGCACTCCCAAAAGAGAACACATATCCACTGGTGGATCGTCTATCAGAAATACTACCAGCCCAATCAGCATCAGTGTATCCATGCAACTGTATCTGAACCCCAGCCTCATAAAATAGTCCATACGGGAATGTGGACTTCACATACCTGAGTATGCGTCTAGCCGCATCCAAATCTGGTTTCCTTGGAGCCTGCATAAACTGACTTACCAACCCAACAGCATAGCTCAAATCTGGCCTGGTAATAGTCATGTAAATCAAACTTCCTACTATGCGTCTGTACATAGTAGGGTCTTCCAGAAGCTCACCTGCATCTGTGCTCAGCTTCACATTCTGCTCCAAAGGAACTGAAATAGGCTTACAGCCTGTCATCCCATATTTGGACAGCATGTCCAATCCATACTGCCTCTGTAAGAGCTGTATCCCACTTGGTGATCTAATCACCTCAATGCCCAAGAAATAACGCAGCTCTCCCAAATCCTTCATCTCAAACTTCTGCTTCAATAGCATTTTCACATGAAGGATATCTTCATCACTATCACCTGTGATGATCAAATCATCAACATAAATGACAAGCAGCATAATCCCTTTCTTTGTTTTTCTCACATAGAGTGAGAAATCTGCCTTGGAAATCTGAAAGCCAATAGTGACAAGATACTGTCCTATCTTGTCAGACCATGCTCTAGGTGCTTGCTTCAAGCCATACAAGGCTTTCTTCAACCTGGAAACAAACTCAGGATGAATAGCATGAACATAACCTGCTGGCTGCTCCATAAAGACCTCTTCTTGCAAATCACCATGCAAGAAGGCATTCTTTACATCCATCTGATGTAAAGACCATCCCTTTGATGCAGCCATAGCAATGACTGCTCTTACGATTGCCATCCTTGCAACTGGGCTGAAAGTTTCTTTATAATCAATGCCATATGTCTGTGCATACCCCTTGACAACTAATCTTGCCTTGTATCTATTCATAGAACCATCTGCATTGTGCTTGATCTTATAAACCCACTTACAGCCAATTGCATTCTTGCCTTTAGGCAAAGGCACCAATTCCCATATAGCATTAGCATCCAAGGCATCCATTTCTTCATCCATGGCTTTCTCCCATTTTTCATTTCCCATGGCTTGCTCAAAAGAAGTGGGTTCTGGTTCCTGTATCACTTTGACCATATAGGCATAGTGAATGGCTGTAAATCCATCATATTTTAGCCTATCCACAGGATACCTAACCCTGGTAGACCTGCGCAAAATAGGCTCACTTCCAGGTGCTCTCAAAACATCCCTGGTCTTCCTTACTCCAGGTGTAACAACAGAAGGAATACCCAACTCATCATCAATGCTCTGCTCTGAGCCACTGGATTCAGCATCCACATAAGAGTGACCTGCATTCACATCAAACATGGGCTGATCTACCTTCTCTTTTCCTTTTCGTGATACCTGTGTACCACTATCTACATTGTTTTGAGGGGATTCTCCTGATCTCAATCTGCCTGTCCATGGCGAAGTATGTGAACCACTGGTAGAGGACACTCCAGGTCCACTGATATTTTGTGATTGCTGCTGTGCATTTTGTGCAGCATTACCATTTTGTGCATCTACATCAATCATCACATTTACTGGTTTATACCAGCTGCTCATCTCATCAAAAACAACATCTCTGCTCACTGTGAACTTACGTGTAGAAGGGTTATAGCATCTATACCCTTTCTGCTGTAGAGAATAACCAATAAAGATGCACTTCTCAGCTTTTGGATCCAACTTGGACCTCAACTCATCTGGCACATGAACATAAGCAATGCAACCAAAAATCTTCAAATGAGAAATATCTGGTTTCCTACCAGTATACATCTCCTCTGGGGTCATGCCATGTATTGCTGCAGTGGGAGTCCTGTTCATTATATAGATTGCTGTAGCAACTCCTTCAGCCCAATCTAGTAGATCTTTTTCATTTAGCATAGCCCGAGATACCTCTCCAATATGCCTGTTTTTTCTTTCTGCAATTCCATTTTGCTGTGGGGTATGACTGCATGAATATTGCTGCTTTATACCATGCTCCTGCAAGAACCTTGCAAACTCATTTGAGAGGTACTCTCCCCCTCCATCTGACCTTAGGCATTTTATTTGCAGGCCTGTTTCTTTTTCAACCATAGCTTTGAAAGCTTTGAAGTGCCCAAACACTTCACTTTTCTTTTTCATAAAATACACCCACAGTTTTCTATTGAAGTCATCAATAAATGTGATAAAATAGTGACAGCCTCCAATAGATGCAGCTTTTGTAGTCCACACATCAGAGTGGATTCATTCCAATGGCTTTTTACTCTCTTGAACATGCCTAGGAAAAGGTTTCCTTGCCTGTTTCCCAAATTGACAGGCTTCACAAATCTTGTGCATTTCTACAACCTTGAATTTTGGCAATCCTGCAACAATATTTTGGGCTTGCATTGATTTAAGTCGCTGTATATTAACATGACCAATGCGTTTGTGCCAGATATCAATATCTGCAACTACACCGGTCCCATGTGCAAACATTGCTGCACTCAATTCAGGCATGTCTGCATCCAATGTAAACATCCTGCCCTTCTTCTTTCCTTTTGCTATCAGGCGACCATTATTTTTCATATCCTCAACAAAGCATCCATGAGGATTAAATCTGACCTGCAAGCCCTGCTCAACCATCTGACCAACAGAAACCAGGTTCTTGGTGATGTTTGGGACATGAAAAACATCAGACAAGTATTTCTTTTTCCCATCCTGCATAGACAAAGGAATTTTGCCAATCTGCACAATAGGATGTGTAGTATCATCACCAGTCTCCACAAATCCTGGTTTTTCCATTTTTCTTGCATCCTGCATCCATTCAGCGTGACCTGTCATGTGGTTTGACGCACTCGAGTCAACATACCACACATCATTGCTTTCTTCTACACTTGTTACAGAATTTGTCATATGCTGCACCATAAACAAATGCTCATTTCTGTCATCACCTTGTCTACTAGAGGATGCATAATTGCCTTGCTGCAATTTTCCATTCATAATGTCATTCTGCTTTTTATAGCAGTCCTTAGCCATATGACCCATTTTGCCACAATAGTAGCATTCAATATTGCTGTTTGCATTTTGGCCTCTCTGCCATCCACCACGGCCTCTTTGGCTCCCCCTGCCTCTAGAGTTCTCACGTCCTCCTGCATAGGACTGGTTTTCTTGCATTTGCTACATATTCTGATTTCTACCACGGCCTACAGATCGGCCTCCTCTACCTCTGCCTCTACCTCTGCCAGCATTTGAGTAGAAGATAGTTTCTTTTGAAGTTCCTGCTGAAGAAGATGCATTCCCATTTCTCTGCTCTTCAGAAATTAGAAGAGCAATCAACTCCTCAAAATCAGGAAAGTTTTCACGGACGGCAATGGATGTCCGGAACTGTGCATAATCCTCTCCTAGACCATTCAAGGTCACAGAAACCAAATCGTCATCATCCATTGGCGACCCAATGGAAGCAAGTGCATCTGCAATTTTCTTCACTTTCATGTGGTAGTCATTTATGCTCAAATTTTCTCTCTGCACATTGTGCAACTCCTGTTTGAGTTGCATTTTCCTGGCTTGCGTATTTGTGCTATACATTTTTGCCAAAGTATCCCATGCCTCCTTTGGCGTATTTGCATCTTGAATATGCACAATCATGGAGTCCGAAATACTGATAGACAGCCAGTACATAACTTTCCTGGCTCTCTCATGCCATCCTTTGAATGCCTACATCTCCTGTTGACTGGGAACATTAGGAAGAACAGGTTCTTCTTCATTTCCTGTAATGAATTCCCAATAGCCTTTTCCCATCAAGAAATTCGTCATTCTAAACTTCCATGCCTGGAAGTTGTTCTTGTCAAGCTTTTCAGTGACAATCTGTGAAAGAGAATCAGATGCCATTACAGAACACTGCAAAATATTCTATCACTGCAAAAAACACAGCTTTTTGCCTCACACGGGCAGATCTGCAAAACTGACGAAAGTGGTATTTCACCACATAGTCACTTCCTAGTGACGATTTTGCATCAACAGGCAACAGGCATGAATCTGCAACTCCCAATATCTCTGCACACAGGCATACGATGCCATTTGTGTGGCACCTTTCCACCAACTAGCCGCGCAGTCGTCGCACCGCAAAAAACAAGGCCCTTTTCTGAGTGCCTGCGAAGAACTTCCGCCTTCAAAACGGCCCCGATACTGCGCTCTCGCCACACCGCGAAGGGCGTCTCAATCTGAAACAGTGCACTCCTGCACTTCTGGCTGTGCTACCTGCAGAGATTTGCTCCCAAACTCGAAATAGGAAAGCAACAATGGTCCTCTTACCAGGACACCACGAACTTGGCTTGCTTTCTTGAGCTCCTTACCATGAACAAGGCTCTGATACCATGTGAAGATAGTGGGAGAGAGGGAAGGAGTCTCACTTGCGGCTTTCTCACAATCACAAATGGGGGAATACACACAAAGGTGGAGGCTGAAAACAGTTTTCCTCTTCTTAGTTGTGAAAGCCAAAAGAACTCAAGTACAAAGAAATAGAAGAACCCTATATGTGGGTCTCAAACCAAACTCAACTAACTAAGGTGGCATACTAACTGAGCCAGGAACTAGTGTAGATAAGGATAGCTGTCATCCAGCTATTATTCGTGGGCGGTGTACCAACCGCATCTCCAGCTAACAAGTCGGTGACATAAGTACCCAACGGTCACCCTGGCATATCTCAAGTGGAGCTCGATATCTCAACAATAGAGTGGTGGTTTACCCAACAATATAGTCCACCTGAGGTTTAAATCAAAGATGGTGGATGATTATTCAAGACCTCATAATATAAGCTTTTCATTTCAACTTCTCCTCGTCAGAGTCTTTCTCACTGCTGCTGATTCATCCAGCATGAGGTAAATTTGCAAAGGGGCCGAGATGTTTCAAGGGAGAGTTACTATAAGGAACAAGGTGGAAATACCTATCACAAGTTTCCATTAGGAACTCTAATCATGGATGCATTCATGCACTACCAGACCACCACAAAAAACTCTCCAAGTCCGTAATTAGCTCATCAGGACATCATGGAGTTAGATCATACTCAACTTCATACAAAGGAGTATTATTACTGCAACCAATCCTTACAGCCTCCATAGAAATCCAAGAGACGTCCTTCGTCCGTAAGAGTTCCAGGTGATACATAACCGGAGACTCCTGCTCTTCTAGTGCAACAAGAAAAGTGGACTAAGGCCTTAATGTTGTAGCTAACAGTCCCTGAGAATAAGGCGACTATCACAGCTAGAGCACCTTGTTGAAGCGTCTATAGCAAGTGCTGCTACCACTTGATTGCTCTATAGATTAGAGAGGTGACTTCTCTCAGCAGTCCCAAAGCATAGGAAAAGAGTGACTGTCGGCTGTTTGGTAGTCCAATCGAGCAAAGGAGTGTGAAGAGGCAGGGCGCATGGAGCAGATGGCTAAAAGACAGTATTCGCCAGCCTTGGCGCCATCACATAAGCCTCTAATCCTCTTGATTGTAGTTCGGGTTCATCCCACTTTGAATAGCGGATGACCTTCCGCCGATTTGGATTGTAAAAGCAACCCAGCCCTTCTTTAGACCCCAGGTCTAGATTTAGGTGAGCCAGATATAGCACATGAGCCATTAAAGCACTTTGCTTTAAATTTAGGCGGATAAAAGCAAACTCATGGGCTGCAAACAGTAAGAATACTTGACCAGAGAGAGAGAGAGAGAGAGAGAGAGAGAGAGAGAGAGAGATGGTTGGCGTCAGATAGGGCTAGAGGCAGATTTGTCTTGCGAGATAGTTCCACGCATGGGCTATGGCAAAAATGGGCTGATTGCCTTTCTTGGAGAGTTTAAAAACAGCCATGAGCTAGAAGTAGCTCAAGTCTTCTTTCTAGATTCTCTAAAATATCTCCAAATAGAGACAGGGTGACTTGCATGTCACTTCTCTGTCCTAGTCTTCGAAGAGCAAGCTTTGGCGAGAAGGCATCTCCCAAAATAGAAGCAGGGCTAGTCCATGCCATCCTCCTCCCAATCTTGCCTGGCTTTTCTAGGCACAAAGCTCACAATAGCAATCCCAGCTTGCCTCACAAACTAGGTGCCCTCAAGGGACACTTGTACGCCATCTACAGTCTGTCTGGGCCGCCCTGCCAAAATAGTTCGCCACATCGTTGACTACTCTCAGCTCCATCGCTGCACTTGAGACCTGCAACGAGTCTATCTAGGCTTTCCCCAACATCTTTAACCTGCAGGAAATGGGCGAATTGAACTGTGCTGCCATCCCACCACTAGGGCGATCAACTCCCACTGCCAGATAGCTGCTTGATTTCCCTAATCCAGCAAGTTCACCTCTGCTTCCTATTGATGAATCCATGAGCAAGAAGCTAGTATATGCAGCCCACAAATTCAGACATAGCAATATTCTGAACTCGCAAGTGAAATCTCAACCCTGAAGGGAGATTTCAGAATTCGTCTCTAGCATAACCCGTTCCTCAAGCGAGAATTTCATCCATATAGGAAGTCTTTCTCTAGCGCTAGAATCGAATCAACACCTCAATGCAAGAGGCCTAAGTTCAACATGGTTTAGAGAGGCTCTAATACCAAATGAAACATCCCTCAACCAAGACTGGTCAACCCTAGACCCTCGTGAGGTATCCAGGACCATGCTCTAAACCAGATGAACTAAAAAAACAACAAACAAACCACGGGCTAAGCCTGCAACCAAGCCATAAGGGTTAAAGCTAGCATCTCACCTCCCAGCTGTAGGCTCAGTTTATCGAGCCATCCCCGAGCTAGAGGTTTAAACCACCAAAGAGAATCAGCCAACCTCAGAGTCCAGATTTGTGTCCAATACCACTCCAATCATAATGGTCCTGTAGTTTTCTGGGCTCATGGGATCTCCTGCCTTGTGTATGGAGGTGATGGTGTTAAGGGTAGTATGTGGGAAGCCTGTGCAAACCACTTATTTGAAGAGCTTCACTAAGATCGGGCCCAGGTTCTTGCAATGAATTCTGTGTGTAGGTCCTCATGATCTTTTGTCCGCCATTGTGAAGTTTGAGGGTTGTGTGTTTGACACCACCAGCTATGAAAAATGTGCATGAAGTGGGGCATGGTACATGTGAGAGGTCAGGTGCTAGCTTGTTAGGGACATCATATAGTGTGCATGTATAGGAGTGCTAGGTTTTGGTGTTTGTGAGAGGGGATGGGGCTTTCGGCTCACGGAACCTCTACCAAAAGTCTTTAGAGTTCTTGCTAAACAAAAAGTTTATAACTCCTGTTCATTTCAGCAAACGAAAGCTTGCTTCTTCCGTCAAAATCAGATGATGGTACTTGCATATCGTCTCTGTCTTGCTTGGAACTTGCTTGGAAGTTGGACGATGATCCTTGATTTCCCAACAAGGAGAACTTTCCCACGGTTCAAAAAATCAATGATGTCCAGGTAGAGACCTATGTATGGTGAGATCTCAGCCTCCTTGCATATGAAGCCCTTACTTTATGTACTGTATCCAACAAAAACACATTTGAGGCTTTTGTCATTAAGCTTTGATCAAAGCTGAGATGGAATCAAAGCATAAGCAACTGAGCCAAACACTCTGAAATGATGAACCTTTGGCTTATAGCCATAAAACCTCTCAACATTGACCAAATCTTTGGTAGGGCATGTATTTTGTATGTATGTGGTTGTATTTATGGCCTCTCCCCAAAATGCCTTTGACATTTTCTTGAACTTCAGCATGCATCTTGTCATTTCCAAAAGTGTCCTATTCTTTCTTTCTGCAATAGGATTGTGTTGTGGTGTGAATGGCACTGTCTTATGATGATTGATCCCATTTTCCTTCAAATATCCTTCAAAAGCATTTGATGTGTACTCTCCTCCATTGTCTGAACAAAATGTTTGTATTCTTTAATTGGTTTGGTTCTCAGCCAAGGCCTTGAACTCTTTGAACTAATAAACACTTAAGATTCAGCCTTCATGAGGAAGAGCCATGCGACTCTAGAATAGTCATCAATTAAGGTAACAAAATACCTTGCCCCTCACATTCATAGTTTTTATCATGCGCGACCATACGCATACGTCATACGGTTACGAAAGTATGATTGGAGTATGGTTCAATCCCTGGGAAAGAATCATACGTGATCCTAATTTTACAAAAAAAAAAACTAGGAAAATACAAATCGTACACATTTACTTGAGAGAGAGCTTCAAAACTTAAACATTTTAAACTTCAAAGCCATAAACATTAATGATAGAGACTAGAGTCATGATTCATGGAAGAGTATCTGAATTTTTATTTATGAAATTCTGATACATAGTCTGAAAAGACTGCCAGGAAACAAACTGAAAGCATGAAATGCTAGGAAACTGTTGCAATACATCATATAACAAACTCAAGTCTGAAAAGACTGCTAGGAAACAAAGCTGAAAGCATGAAATGCCAGGAAACAAGCGGACATGCCAGCTGAAACAAGCTGCCACAGCCAGGAAACAATTTGAAATGCATCACCATGGATTAAGCTCAAGCCTCAAGCTACATCCTCATCGTGTGCGTCATCCTCATCATCATCTGCATCACTGCCATCCTCCTCCTCCTCCTCCTTATCATGATCCTCATCCTCATCACTGTCATTCTCATCTGCCTCACCATGGGACTACAAAATATTGGAGCTGCTTGAAGCTGCAGCAACATCCATCCTTCCTGTGACAATAGGGACTGGAATCTCTTCTCCTCCCTTTGTAGTCTCTTGCAAAGCAACCAACCTCTCATCATCCTTCTTCTTGTTGATAGTATCCAAGGTCACTTCTATCTTCTCAAATCCCCTTTCCTTGATTTTGGAGATGAGTTGCAAATTAGTGTGGATGTAAACTAATTTCTCAGTATTCTTTGGAAGCAACCTTTTCCTTCTTTTGGTATGTATAAGAGAGAATGTGCTCCAGTTCTCCTCACAAGGAGAAGCACATGTCCCCTGGGAGAGCACCTAGTAAAAATCTCGATGACATGATCTTTTAATAACAGCCACCAAATCCAGTTAATTTTTGCATGAAATTCGCCATGTAGTTTGAAAACTGCGACCCAAAAAGGCACCTTGTTGAGGAAGAGATGTGAGCAAAATTCAGGGCATGCTCACCCTTTTGAACCTTGCCACTATAGTACATTGTATTGCTGAGTTGGAAGTTGTCTAGTCTACACTTTGTTTTAGAGAATGCCACATCACTAGCAATACTAATTAACACATCTACGGCTGAAACTCATATTCAGAAGCTTCCAATAATAAGGCTTTAGATGGAACCCATTCATTGACTTCAGAAGCTTCTCTCATTCAAGGTCTTTAACTAAGAAGCGTATGCTCCAATCTGAGTAGAAATGATATACAAACTTATCCACCATAGTTTTAGCTTCATAGATGAGGTCTTATTCAGTTGTTGAAAGGCAAAATGGCATCACCTGAAAGTCTTGAACCTAGTGTTCCAGTCAACCCCCACTCTTCTCTGTCATTACACAACTTTTGCTATCCATTGACTTTTGCAACCTTCCTTGATCCAATGCCAGCAACTACTGCAATCTGTGCTGCAAGGATTCTACCAGAGGCAGCTTTGCAAAAATACATGCATACTCAAAATTAAGAGCTTCATTGGAACAATAGCTTTACATCCCTACGCCAAACTAAATGGAGTCATTAGACACCTTAAATGCCATGGAAAATGCTCACATAGTTGAGTGAATTTTCTAATCCCAATCGGTTCAATTTTCATTAACCACCTCCTTTAAAATCTTTTGTAAAACATGGTTGGTAGACACAGCTTGTCCATTTGCGGTAGGATAATACAACTTATAAACAATCATGTGATGTTCGACCAAACTTATGATGACATAATTCAAGAAGTGCCCACCTCAATCACTAACTAGCTAAACTGGACACACAACTATGGTCATAATATTTTTGTACAAAAGGTTTTGCCATTCAAGCTACTGAATTATCTCTAAGAGACTTGGCCTCCACCACCTTGGTGTAGTAATCTATTACCACTAGTATGTATATCCACTATGCGAATAGATGTAATGGCCTCCCAAATCTAATTTCCACTTTTGGAGGGGCTTAGATGGATAAGATTATGCGGCATCAAATCCAATACATGGGACTGTCCTTCGACATGCATCCCATTCTTTGGCAAATCTATGTGCATTCCAAAGAAAATTGAGCCACCAAAAATCCAACTTGAAACATGTTTTGAATGTAATCTCACCTGAGAAATGGCCACCATTGACTTGATGGGACTAAAGTCATCAATACTACCAAATTGCTCAGTCAGCTTACAGTTCTCTATTCTCAGTTGGTTCTCTTTTCTATGTTGGCTTGGAAGAGTTTTTAGTCTGCTACCCCTTGGTTTTTCAGGCTCTGAATTTGTTGTGTTTCCATTTCGTCTTTACATTGGGCTCTGTATAGCAGCTTGATTGGCTTCTTGGGCTTTGTACTTTTTCCATTTCTGAGCCTTCAGCCCATGTTCTTCAACTTTCTTATTTAATTCATCCCTTTCTAGGTCGATGTTATCATTGACCTTGGGTGATTTGCACCCGCGTGGTGTAGTGATGCATCTCCTTCAGGCATTCCTTATGCAATTGAGAAGGGAACTAGGATCCTCTAGCATCTAATTCTATCTAAGAGACATGGGCCTCGTCCTTGGCAAGAAGGTCTTTAGAAAGGTAGAGCCTCATTGCGCATCAGATGATGGGAATACCTAGGAGTGGAGCTACCCCTTACCCAAAGTGAAGTTTGCCTCTTCATCATAGACAGGCGGAGGGATGCTGGGAGAGGATGTTGAGGGCAAGCTGAGAGGAGGCGGGGAGGTTGGGAGAGGGTGAGGGTAGTCTGAGAGGAGGCGGGGAGGCAGGGAGAGGTGTGGGGGATCAAAAAGAGCAGGCAAGGGGCAAATAGAGGAGGCAGGGAGGCAAGGAGGGAAAGCAGGGGGCAGGTAGAGGAGGCAGGGAGGTAGGGAGGGGAGGCAGGGGGTCAGTAGAGGAGGCGAGAAGGCAGGGTTTGGGGGCAGGAAGTCTGAGAGGAGGCAGGAGGTATCGCAGGATAGCTGGGAGGGGAGCTGGGATAGAAGGGAGGGGAGGTGGGAGGAGGCAGTTGGGCAGGGAGGGGAGGCTGGAGGGTTGAGAGGGGGGGAAGAGGATTGAGGGAGGTTGAGGAGCTAAGGGGGACTGAGGGAGAGATAGGAGGAGTTGCAGCTCCACGAATCTTGGATGATGAATTTTTGGAAATGGAGCCTTGTGTGGGAGAAATTATAAAAGCTCTCTCCAAGTCCAACCTTTTAGCTTAGATGCTTTGAAATGTAGCAAGATGATATCTCTCAACCCTTCAATAGACATTTATACTAAAACATGCACCATTACTTAGGCAGACATGCATTCACCACTAGAACACCTATTCCATAATATTTATCCTCACATCACACATCAATATATTTGCTGAACCAATGAATATTTCTCTAAAAAACACAAAGCCACGTGAACCATCAATTAGACACATGTGCTAACCTGGGCCAATTGTGGATGCATTCATCAACGGATAGCTCTCATGTTGCAACGAGTACCATATGCGTGATTCGCCTTGCAGCCTACATGCAGGACACAAGTTAGGGGGGGGGGAGAGAGAGAGAGAGAGAGAGAGAGAGAGAGAGAGAGAGAGAGAGAGAGAGAGAGAGAGAGAGAGAGAGAGAGAGAGCATCCACCACTTAATCTAGTGGTGTTACCAAGGTTGTTGATGAATGTCATCCAAGTATCTCTATCATCGTCAGTGACTCTTGCATAGAAGTCATGAAACACACTGACGATCTCCCTTGTACTTTGCCTAAATTCTTGGATTTTCTGTATAGAACATATCATGTCATTAGTGATTAGTTATTTGTGTGTGAGTATGTGGAAGAGAGAAGGGGGAGCATGAAAAATTCATTCTTACCTGGAACAAATTTACCAAGAGGGTCTTAATGCCCTCATCCATCCATGACAAAAGTTTAAATGCGGCAAAGGCATTCAAGGATAGCATGTTACAGTTATACAACTAACCAAACAACTGGACAATCCTTGAAGCCTCACCATCATGTAAACTTTCATAATAGATCTGATCTAAGCAATTGTGAAAGCCTTCCACACAGCCTGGTCGTCTTTGCTCTAGGTCTAGTATGATCTCCAAAAGGAAGCCAGGTAGGAACATACCATGAGTGCTCTTCACATGGTTATAAATCACCCTACATGCAATTTTCTGTGTCCACGAAAAAGTTTCTCTAAAAAGGAAACAAAAAAGGTTTCTCTCTATGCTAACCTTTCTTGAGATACACATACACATGTTCTCTCTCTCTCTCTCTATGATTTCTGCAAAAACACATGTATTAGTGTAAATCTAGATCTAGTATAATCTCCCAAACAACAAAACCCCGTACAAGCATATCACGATTGCTCTTTACATGGTTAAATATCACCCTACATGCAATTCTCTCTCTCTCTCTCTCTCTCTCTCTCTCATATTTTTGTGAAAACACATATATTGATGTAGGGCCTAGTATAATCTCCCAAACAAAGCCCGGTACAAGCATACCACGACTGCTCTTCACACGGTTAAATATCACCACCCTACATGCAATTTTCTGTGCCCATGAAAGAGGTTTACTTTAAAAAGGAAAAAAAACAGGTTTCTCTCTATGTTAATCTTTCACGAGATACACATAGACATGCATTCTCTCTCTCGTATTTTTGCAAAAACACATGTAGGAGTGTAAATATTGACAAGACAAAGGTGATGATCTTGAGGATGAAGCAATGTGTATCTTGATGTCTTATATGGCCAAATTGAAAAAAATGGACAGCAACTTAATCTCTTACAAAGTGATGGAAGCCACAACAGAAAGAGGATGGTTCAAAGAGGTACATAACTAGTTGGAAAGGTGGAATATGTCAAGCCAAAATTGACATGAGAAGAAAAGCGCCATAAGGGACCTTGTGCAACAGAAAGTGGTGGACACTTTGTGGAGGGGATGTAAGGGGAAAATGGAGTCCTACAAGAAAGAGATCCTATGCTAACTTACAATGAGGAACAATGCATCAAAGCCAATATCTCCCTATACAAGAGACATTCTATTTGCTGATTTAGAGTAATCTCCCATGACTTGGAGGTACAAAGTCCCCCCGTTGTGTTGCATTGGCCAAATCCAACCTGACATGATGATGATTGACATGATGATAGTGATTATGATGATGAGAATGAGGATGATGATGATGATGTCATTACTATGTACTACTTGGGACTTAGCATTCTATTAGTAGCTCCACCCTTTCATCTTGTTGTATTAGGTTTTTCATGGGTCTCATAGACCCATCGATCTTCCATAGACTTTAATAAACTCTCTCTCTCTCTCTCTCTCTCTCTCTTTGCATGGGCCTAGTGCGGGCCTAGTGCCAACGCTGCTCCAGATCAGCTCCGAGCTACCCAGCCCTCCTTTGCGCCTTATCCCAACAAGCAGCAGGCAAGCAGCCCTCAGCAAACGAACCTGCAAGCAACAAACCAGACCAGCAGAGATAGGGAATTTCTAAAACTTGTAAGTGTGCATAAGAAGCTCTTTTGGAAGGGAAAATCTCTATTGCTATAGGTGGTGAAATGGAAAGTTCACTTGAGAAAAAGACCGGAGAGGAGGAGAGAAGGTATAGCTCTATACGGATGAGTACTCAGAAGATTAGTGATCAACACACCAAAGTATGCTTTGCCACAATGAAAGAAATCTAAAAAATGCAGGATACAAATATTGAAAACTTTCACAAAAAGATAGGGGAAATAAAGAGATCATGCATAAATCATGTGCCTCCATGGAAGACGAGATGAGCAAGTGGAAAACTGAAATGCAAGTACAGTTGGGGATTCAAATAGGTGAAATGCAGGAAGAAATGACTGAGATGGTGGATGTTAAGACCAGCCAATATGCCCTGAAGATAAAGGATCTGGAAGTTAAGGACCAAGGTTATCAGCCTACAAGCAAAAAATGCGACCTTAAAGGCACACACTCAAATGGGAGAAGGTGAGATCCAGCCACTTTTGAAGGAGGAATCAAATATGCTTGAGGAACAAATGAAAACTTCACAAGCACTAAAAGGGAAGGGGACAAATGCATGCAAAGCACTTGAGGAATTCAAAGCAAAGAATGCAAAACTCAAGAATGATATAGCTGCCTTGCAAGCCAACATGCGAGGGAAACATGAAGAAATCTCTCAGCACAAATAAGTGAGGGTAAGGAAAAAATGAAAAAATGGTCAAGAAGGTCCACTCACACATCTGATCCAGTTCCATGACCTGTCTATGTTGGGCTCTATCCTATTGAGATGCGATGGCATAGAGAGACACTACTAAGATAGATCGGACAACAGCAAGAGGTGACCGCACCACAAGAGGTTGAGGTAGACAATGCACAACGACATGTCATAGATTTTTATGCATTTGCATCAGCTCCATGACATAGTGGGGTGGAGGAGGAGGAGCTAGCTGACATGAGGGAAGCATGGATCAGTGGGGGATGTGACACTGCCAAGACAGAGCCACAAAGACCACATACCACAGAGAGTGACCTTGAGGTATGGTCTATCTCAGCTCTCCTCTGACGAGACCACCAGAGACAAGGTGTCACTCTTGACGTAGCCCACCGGATCCACTAATGATGGCAATCCCTTTTGCCTTCTCGGATAGAGCCTACGAATCAGGGCTTCTCCACTTGGAGCTTCGTAATCCGATCGTACGCTCTATATATCACAACGTAGCCGAACTCAGCACAAGGCTGAGGCCGCTCCCAGGTGCAAGGTACAGAAGGTACAGAGACAAGAATGTCCAATGGCAATGCACCCTCGATCAACCCACAGAGTCAATACTCCCAAAAGCTCAAAAAGCTAGAAATAATCAGAAATGCAAAGAAAGAAGGAAAAATTGCATACATGAAGGATGTCAACAAGTACGGGGGCTGCAAGACAAGAGATGACATCAGCAATAGGTACGGCCAGCAGTACAGAACTGTTGAAGAGGTTCTAGGGCCTGGCAAAGGCTGCACAATAGACTGCGAGCCAGGGCAGCATATGGTGGCACAAAAGGCACCTACAAAGGGTAGGCTATCGGCCTGCAAAGAGCGCAGCATGGGGCTAGGGATGACCCCTTGGCCTTATATAGAGGCCTGGTTGGGCTGGTAGGAACCAGCCAACCAGGTCAGTTGGTGGCCCTACTAGGTCGGCCAATAGATTGGCCCAAATTGCCCCCTACCAAGGTTGGTTGGGGGGCTACTGGGGCCTATAAAAGGGGGCACTTGGGCCCCCATTCTTCATCCATTGTGCAACATTTAAGGAGCAAAGAAAGGAGTAGCACCAGCAACAACAGTTGGGCCTCAACCTGGAGGTGAACTAGGCTGAAGACATGCAGACTTTGCTCACTCACTGGCAGCCTGCCTAGGCTAGCTTCTAGATAGCAAGGTGAAGGGATCTGGACAGAGAGTCTACATACGCTCATCAGGGAGCACGCGGACTCAGTGTTCTACATATATCCAACAAATAGTAGAAGTACCTTTTTTGTGAGATCAAAGGACCATCACTTTGGTGGGACTTTGGATCTCTCTCTTTTGTATTGTGTCCATTGTTTTGAACGGAAATATAGTCTTGGTGATTTCTATATCTGACTGGATCATTGTCTATTTACTAGTCTGCACATCTATCTGAAGAACATAAGTTTAAGAAGTTCATGATTCCACCCACACTACAAACTGTGTGAGCTTGTGGGCTAGTCTATCAATCTTCCACTGTGTGTACCCTCTCTTAAGTTTACTTCTAACACAACAAGCATTGAGCTGCCAAGTCTATCCATTTCTCTCTACTACACAAGCATACGATTCTTTGAAAGAGAGAGTGGGCACAACGAACGTGCTATGACGAAGCAATCTTTCTCAAAGTGATACAGGCGTCTCTCATGAATCCAACGGACATGTTGTCATGAACAGGCTATGATAGAGTACTCTCTCTCAAGGCAACGGATGCTAGAAATAAACTTAACAGAGGGTACGCACAACAGAGGACTGATAGAATAGCCCAGAAGCTCACATAGTGTGTGGTGTGGGTGGAATCACAAACTTCTTAAACTTATGTGGTTCAGATAGATGTGCATACTAGTAAATAGACAATGATCCAGCTAGATATAGAAATCACCAAGACTATATTTCCATCCAAAACAATGGACACAATACAAAAGAGATAGATCCAAAGTCCTACTAGAGAGTGGTCCTTTGATCTTACCAAAAGGTACTTCTACTATCTGTTGGATATTTCTAGAACACTGAGTCTGTGTGCTCCTCCTCGAGTGTTTGTAGACTCTCCGTCCTGATCCCTTTCCACCTTGATGTTCGGAAGTCAGCCTAGGTGGGCAGCCCTGGCTGTGCTAGGTCTGCAGCTCTTCACCCTTTGTGTCCACATGGATGTGGGCTCATTGGAGCTGTTCCCTCTGCTGCCTCATATGCTGCTTTGATGGAATACATTTGTGAGGCTCAAATGCCTCTATTTAGAGGCCCCAACCCCTATCCTAAAATCGACCTGGTAGGGAGGGGTTGGTTGACTTTTGCAGGCCCCTTTTGGGGCTCATAACTAGGGCACAAGGCCCTCAGAACTATGCAAGGGCCCATCACTTTCCTCACATGCAGCCATTGCTACACCCCTGTACTCAGCCTCTGTGCTTGACAAGGCAACTGTAGGCTGTTTCTTGCTGCTCCAAGTGACTGCAGCACTCCCAAAAGAGAACACATATCCACTGGTAGATCGTCTATCAGAAATACTACCAGCCCAATCATCATCAGTGTATCCATGCAACTGTATCTAAACCCCAGCCTCATAAAATAGTCCATACTGCAATGTGGACTTCACATACCTGAGTATGTGTCTAGCTGCATCCAAATGCGGTTTCCTTGGGGCTTGCATAAATTGACTTACCATTCCAACAGCATAGCTCAAATCTGGCCTGGTAATAGTCATATAAATCAAACTTCCTACTATGCGTCTGTACATAGTAGGGTCTTCCAGAAGCTCACCTGCATCTGTGCTCAGCTTGACATTATGCTCCAAAGGAACTGAAATAGGCTTACAGGCTGTCATCCCATATTTGGCCAGCATGTCCAATCCATACTGCCTCTGCAAGAGCCATATCCCACTCGGTGATCTAATCACCTCAATGCCCCAGAAATAACGCAGCTCTCCCAAATCCTTCATCTCAAACTTCTGCTTCAATAGCATTTTCACATGAAGTATATCTTCATCACTATCACCTGTGATGATCAAATCATCAACATAAATGACAAACATCATAATACCTTTCTCTGTTTTTCTCACATAAAGTGAGAAATCTGCCTTGGAAATTTGAAATCCAATAGTGACAAGATACTGTCCTATCTTGTTAGACCATGCTCTAGGTGCTCGCTTCAAGCCATACAAGGCTTTCTTCAACCTGCAAACAAACTCAGGATGAACAGCATGAACATAACCTGGTGGCTGCTTGATAAAGACCTCTTCTTACAAATCACCATGCAAGAAGGCATTCTTTACATCCATTTGATGTAAAGACCATCCCTTTGATGCATCCATAGCAATGATTGCTGTTACGGTTGCCATCCTTGCAACCGGACTGAATGTTTCTTCATAATCAATGCCATATGTCTGTGCATACCCCTTGACAACTAATCTTGCCCTGTATCTGTTCACAGAACCATCTGCATTGTGCTTCACCTTATAAACCCACTTACAGCCAATTGCATTCTTGTTTTTAGGCAAAGGCACCAATTCCCATGTAGCATTTGCTTCCAAGGCATCCATTTCTTCATCCATGGCTTTCTCCCATTTTTCTTTTCCCATGGCTTGCTCAAAAGAAGTGGGTTCTGGTTCCTGTATTACTTTGACCATATAGGCATAGTGAATGGCTGTAAATCCATCATATTTCAACCTATCCATAGGATACGTAGCTCTGGTAGACCTTCGCAAAATAGGCTCACTTCCAGGTGCTCTCAAAACATCCCTGGTCTTCCTTACTCTAGGTGTAATAATAGAAGGAATACCCGACTCATCATTAATGCTCTGTTCTGAGCCATTGGATTCACCATCCACATAAGAGTGACCTGGATTCACATCAAACATGGGCTGATCTACCTTCTCTTTTTTTTTTCATGATACTTGCATACCACTATCTGCATTGCTTAGGAGATTCTCCTGATCTTAATCTGCCTGTCCATGGCGAAGTATGTGAACCACTGCTAGAGGACACTGCAGGTCCACTAATATTTTGTGATTACTGCTGTGAATTCTATGGAGCATTACCATTTTGTGCATCTACATCGTCAATCACATTTACTGGTTTATACCAGCTGCTCATCTCATACAAAACATCTCTGCTCACTATAAACTTACGAGTAGAAGGGTTATAGCATCTATACCCTTTCTGCTGTAGAGAATAACCAATAAAGATGCACTTCTCAGCTTTTGGATCCAACTTGGACCTCAACTCATCTGGCACATGAACATAGGCAATGCAACAAAAAATTTTCAAATGAGAAATATCTGGTTTCCTACCAGTATACATCTCCTCTGGCGTCATGCCATGTATTGGTGCAGTGGGAGTTTTGTTCATTATGTAAACTACTGTAGCAACTGCTTCAGTCCCCAATAATAATCTGGTAGGTCTTTTTCCTTTCTGCAAGTCCATTTTGCTGTGGGGTATGACTGCGTGAATATTGTTGCTTTATGCCATGCTCCTGCAGGAACCTTGCAAACTCATTTTAGAGGTACTCTCCCCCTCCATCTGACCTTAGGCATTTTATTTACAGGCCTGTTTCTTTTTCAACCATAGCTTTAAAAGCTTTGAAATGCCCAAACACTTCACTTTTCTTTTTCATAAAATACACCCAAAATTTTTTGCTGTAGTCATCAATAAAAGTGACAAATAATGACAGCCTTCAATAGATATAGCTTTAGTAGTCCACACATCAGAGTGGATTAATTCCAATGGCTTCTTACTCTCCTGAACATGTCTAGGAAATGGTTTCCTTGCCTGTTTTCCAAAATGACAGGCTTCACATACCTTATGCATTTCTCCAACCTTGAATTTAGGCAATCTTGCAACAATATTTTGGGCCTGCATTGATTTAAGTCACTGTACATTAACATGACCAATGCATTTATGCAAGATATCAATATCTGCAACTACACCAGTCCCATGTGCAAACATTGCTACACTCAATTCAGGCATGTCCGCATCCAATGTAAACATCCTGCCCTTCTTCTTTCCTTTTGCTATCAAGCGACCGTTATTTTTCATATCCTCAACAAAGCATCCATGAGGATTAAATCTAACCTGCAAGCCCTGCTCAACCATTTAACCAACAGAAACCAAGTTCTTGGTGATATTTGAGACATGAAATACATCAGACAGGTATTTCTTTTTCCCATCCTACATAGACAAAGGAATTTTACCAATCTGCACAATAGGATGTGCAGTATCATCACCAGTCTCCACAAATCCTGGTCTTTCCATTTTCTTTGCATCCTGCATCCATTCTGCATGACCTGTCATGTGGTTTGATGCACCTAAGTTAACATACAACACATCATTGCTTTCTTCTGCACTTGTCACAGAATTGGTCATGTGCTGCACCATAAACAGATACTCATTTCTATCATCACCGTGTCTACTAGAAGATGCATAATTCCCTTGCTGCAATTTTCCATTCATGATGTCATTCTACTTTTTATAGCAGTCTTTAGCCATATGACCCATTTTACCACAGTAGTAGCATTCAACATTGCTGTTTGCATTTTGGCCTCTCTGCCATCCACCACGACCTCTTTGGCTCCCCCTGCCTCTAGAGTTACCACGTCCTCCTCTATAGGACTGATTTTCTTGAGTTTGTTGCATATTCTGATTTCTACCATGGCCTCCAGATCGGCCTGCTCTACCTCTACCTCTACCTCTACCTCTTCCGGCATTTGAGTAGAAGACAGTTTCTTTTGAAGTTCCTCCTGAAGAGGATGCACCACCATTTCTCTGCTCTTCAGAAATTAGAAGAGCAAACAACTCCTCAAAATCAGGAAATTTTTCATGGACGGCAATGGATGTCCGGAACTATGCATAATCCTTTCCTAGACCATTCAAGGTCACAGAAACTAAATCATCATCTTCCACTGGCAACCCAATGGAAGCAAGTGCATCTGCAATTTTCTTCACCTTCATGTGGTAGTAATTGATGCTCATATTTTCTCTCTGCACATTGTGCAACTCCTGCTTGAGCTGCATTTTCCTGGCTTGTGTATTTGTGCTATACATTTTTGCCAAAGTATCCCATGCCTCCTTTGGCATACTTGCATCCTGAATATGCACAATCATAGAATCTGAAATACTGATAGATAGCTAGTACATAACTTTTCTGGCTCTCTCATGCCATCCTTTAAATGCCTGCATTTCCTGTTGATTGGGAACATTAGGAAGAACTGGTTCTTCTTCATTTCCTGTAATGAACTCCCAATAGCCTTTTCCCATAAGGAAATTCGTCATTCTAAACTTCCATGCTTGGAAGTTGTTCTTGTCAAGCTTTTTAGTGACAATCTGTGAAAGAGTAGTAGACGCCATTACAGAACAATGCAAAATATTCTGTCACTGCAAAAAACACAGCTTCTGCCTCACAAGGGCAAATCTGTAAAACTAACAAAATTGGTATTTGACCACACAGTCACTTCCTAGTGACGATTTTGCATCAACAGGCAATAAGGATGATTCTGTAACTCCCAATATCTCTACGCATAGGCATACGATGCAATTTCTGTGGCAACTTTTCATCGACCTACAGAGCAGTGGTCGCACTACAAAAATAGGGTCTTTTTCTCAGTGCTTGCAGAGAACTTCTGCCTCCAAAACGGGCCCGAAATGGTCTCGAATCAGAAAAATAAAGTCACCAAGGGCTACTCCCCCTCCTGCAGCATATACTGTCCTCTCGTCACACCGTGAAGGGTGTCTCAATATGAGACAATGCACTCTTGCACTTTTCGGCTGTGCTACCTGCAGAGATTTGCTCCCAAACTCAAAAAAGAAAAGCAACACTGGTCCTCTTACCAGGATACTGCATACTTGGTTTACTTTCTTGAGCTCCTTACAACGAACCAGGCTCTGATACCATGTGAAGATAGTGGGAGAGAAGGAAGGAGTCTCACAATGGGGGAATACACACAAATGGGGTAATACACACAAAGGTGGAGGCTGAAAACAATTTTCCTCTTCTTAGTTGTGTAAGCCAAAAGAACTCTAGTACAAAGAAATAGAAGAACCCTATATGTGGGTCTCAAACAAAACTCAGCTAACTAAGGTGGCATACTAACTGAGCCACAAACTAGAGTACATAAGGATAGCTATCATCCAGCTATTATTCATGGGCGGTGTACCAACCGCATCTGCAGCTAACAAGTCGGTGACATAAATGCACAACGGTAACCCTGGCATATCACAAGTGGAGCTCGATATCTTAACAGCCTCTCAGATCTGTAGAGAAATCAAGTGGTAGCAGCACTTACTACAGACGCTTCAACAAGGTGGTTGTGATAGTCACCTTATTCTCAAGGACTGTTAGCTACAACATTAAGGCCTTTGTCCACTTTTCTTGTTGTACTAGAAGAGCAGGAGTCTCCGGTTATGTATCACCTGGAACTCTTACGGATGAAGGATGTCTCTTGGATTTCTATGGAGGCTATAAGGATTGGCTGCAGTAATAATACTCCTTTGCATGAAGTTGAGTATGATCTGACTCCATGATGTGCTGATGAGTTAATTATCGACTTGGAGAGTTTTTTGTGGTGGTCTGGTAGTGCATGAATGCATCCATGATTAGAGTTCCTAATGGAAACTTGTGATAGGTATTTCCACCTTGTTCCTTATAGTAACTCTCCCTTAAATTTAACGAAAGTAGTTCAGAAAGCTCATTGAGCTCTAATGGAAGTAAAAAGGGATTCCGAGGTTGGGCTCTGATGTTTGAAAATCACGTGAGGCTTTGACGGAACTAGTCCTCTATGTCGGGCTATGATGGAAGTAGAAAGCACGTTGTGTGGATAAAAATGAAAAAAATGTTTTTCACTTGTTGCATGCTGATGGGCAGGTACATAGCTTTGTACATAGCTAATTGGTGGTGGCTATGAGTTATGGACACCCTCATAAAGGACTCTTCATTAATGCATAAATGGTAGATACTCCTACAGGGACTTCTGGGAGATGATGAAACGTAGTGTGGTTGCAGCAGGCACTCCAAAGCATGGGTTTCAGAGTGTGATGGTGTTTTGTTGAGGGATGATAGGTGTTCTTCATGGTTGTCCTAAGTCATTTCTGTATGAGGGCATGAGCATTTTTTTGTTGAGGTTGTATTGTAAATCCATTGTGTCGGGATTGTGTTCACCATATGTGGCTAGCCTGAGAGCAACGAAGCACTAAATGTTGGTGGCATGCATTTGTTTGCACATAGTCAATGATTTTGGGCATTAAGGGCCTTGGTATAGTTTGAAGGAAGGATAGAGAGAGGGGCAAAAAATTGATTGTGAGAGCTGGCATGAACGTGGAGATGGCCGTGGCTAACAGGAAGGATCTGGACTTCATGTGGAGCTTGGGCTGGCAGGAAGATTCCAGAAGGAAATCATGGGCACAAAGGCGATCACGTCGCGGGAGGAACTGGAGGAGAGTACGGTGAGCTTGAAGAGGGGAGCAAGCTAGAAGGCTAGAAGGTCGGGGGGTTGCTTTGGAGGGAAGCTGAGTGGAGGAGGCGTGAGAGCTTGCTGGTAGGATCTAAAGAAGGAGGAACCGCGAAAAGAGAGGCTTGCAATGGACAGAGGTCAAAGAGATTGGGAAGATAGCAGAAGAGGGGAACTGAGAGCGAGGGAGGTCAATTGAAGCTCAGTTGGGGAAAGCTTTTTGTGGAAGGAGGACTCTGGTAGCCGCTCGTCCTCTCTATGGGACCCTTTCGCCACCTCTTTCTGGGATCGCATGAGTACCATGTGCATTTTTTAATTCGACACAGATCCCATTTTCTCCCTCACTTAGGATGTCCAGGCCGTCGTGAAGACTCGAGCCGATTGGAAAGAGACTAACGACGCGCATATCATCACGGTCTCTTTAAACAGGTGGCGTCTGGGAGCTGGGAACGTGATTGTTGTTGAAAGGGTCATCGATTGTTCTTACTGAGAGCTGGGGGACTTAGCTGAAAATATCGACGAAGCGTGCAAAGTTAGAGAACCTGGGGAGAAGGTGATGAGCTCGAGGAAGAGGCGTTATCCGACGGGCTGGTTGGATGACAGCTATGGGAGGCTAGAGCTTTGGGACGAGGCGAGAGGCATCACTATTATAGGAGGATCTAGGACAAAGGAGGGAGAGCATGAGTGACGATTGACACAGCCGTGAGCTGGAGTAGGAGAGGTCACGAGTATAAATCATTACGTGAAACAAGAGGTAAAACGGGTGGTGTAGAGAATGATGGGCTGGTATTTTGAAAACACACATTAGCTTAAAGGCCATAGGTGGAGAGGCTTTGGCCAGGTGGGAGGTGGGCGCTTGGTTGTAGCTGCAAACCTCGGCTGATGGGAACTGCAGAGTTGGTGGACTACATCATGGGAGCATAGCTCATCACAGACTATGTGAAGCCAATAGGAGTTTGAAGGCAGCTGGTTATAGCAAGTAAGGTGCTCATTGTTGAACAAGGGAAGAGGCTTTTGATGCTTTGATAGAGGAGATCTTAATGCATTAGAGAGGCGGATGGTGTCTTGCCTTTACATTGAGTTTAGGGTAATTCTCTAAGGTAGTGAAAATGCTGACAGAAGGTATCTGAGTCCTTATCAGCAGTGATGTGAGAGTAGAAGGGAAACTGTAGGGCTTGGATGATCACATGAAGGAGATGGGCTGCATCATTTTAGTGCTTGATTGATGACCTTGGGAAAGATATAATAAGATTTTTGACCGTGGTCACTTTGTGGATGGTTGTCCGGTGAGTTGTGGGATTGGATGCATTATGAATCTGAATGCTTGTGAGAGTTATTGAGGGAAGTCTAGTTAGTAGGAGAGCTTCTGTTGAGCTGTATAACCCACTGGGTTGCTAGGTTGTTTGATTTGGGAGGAAATGTGACCAGTGTATGAATTGAATGTAAAAGGGTGTAGAGACAAAGATGTTGAATGAATGCCTTTTACCTTCTGATGGTGTTGTTTAGTTGTTTTAAACATGGATGAGGGTGGCTGTGAAGGCGGATTAGGCTCTACTCCTTTTGTCCATCCAACATCGGGATCTGACAGAAGTAGTCCTCTATGTTGGGTTCTAATAGAAGTAAAAAGTGATTCCAAGGGGTGACGCAATTGTAAATGACTAGCGAATCACTCCGACACCAAATCCCTAGAGGTCCAAGTCCTCAAGACCTGATTCTTTGAAGAGCCACCTCCTCAAATTTCCATCCTAGCATTTGGTGCACCACATGCCGCAACCACATGCATGACCTCAATGAATGCAACTAAACCAATCGTGGTGTGCCATTTGCGAGAGGGCCATGTACACGACCTTTTCCTACCATTACACTGCATGCCATGGACCTATCATGTGATGACGCTGGCAATGGTTATTGCCCCTACTCTGGCACCAACACCATTTCTCCACCATTTGGCCCCCCAACGGCTCATGGGTGCCTATACCATCCCTGACAATGAAGTTTGAATAGCAGTGTGCCAGGCATCATTGTGTATTATTATTCTAGAGTTCATAGTCATGGCTGTAATGAATGTGATTTATACAAGAGGCACTAGATGGAGAAGGAGGTGCACCCTGTCCGGTACATTGGTGGTCCTAATGAAGGGTTCCATGGATTTAATGGCACTAAGTCAGGATTAGAGGACCCACACCCACTAGAGATTTTCATTGTGGCTTGGTTGGGCCTAACAGATTGGACTAGAGGTCCTCTAGGAAGTGTCGTGTTCACCCCAATCATAGGTCTACAAGGGGTGGTTGTTAGGTAGGGAATATCTCCCATGTTTTGTTGCCAAGTAGGGAACATTGGGGCTTCTGAGGTGGGGGGTCTTATTTTCTGACCTTCCAAGCTACCTCTTTTGTCCACTTTGTTCTAGCATTTGGGACTCTCGTGGGAATTTAGGTCCAAATCCATCCCCATAGGACTGGCTATCATCAAAGAATTGGTATGGTGGAGACTGATTACTAGTAGGTACAATAGGACTTGGTTCCTTGAGTATTGCCGTTGACACTCGTGGTGGTTGAGCTAACACTTGAGGTTGTATTAATGTCCTAGTTTGCCCAACAAATGGGTTTACCATGTCTGTTGGGTTAGACAATTCAAACATCCCCATCATATTAAAAAAGGTTTCCCTTATTCTAGCTATTGTAGAAGGGGTAGAAGACTAGAGATCATTTGAGTTGGAGTTTGCAGCCATTGAGGCTCTAACATTGGAGGGTTCTCTCATGTCTCCATCCTGGCTCATGGACTCTTCTAAGTTGGATAGGTCACCTTGTGGGGGGTGGTTCATGCAAGGAGTAAGAAATGACTTTTGAGCTTGCTAATCTTAATCATGAAAAGCTAGGTATGAAGGTCGATAAGATGGTATTTGAGGCACTAGCTTCAAGCTCAAGGTCAACTCATAGTACTCTTTCTTATCTCAAGTGCATGTATTAGATGGAGTAGGAGAATGCATCTCAAGGTCATGCTAACCAAGAAGCCACATCATCCAAGCAAATGCCAAGGTGGGCAAAGAAGCTAGTGGATGAGGCAGAGAGCATTGTAAATGAAACCTAGAAGAGAGAAAATAGCCTATAGATGCTGTGTGACATAGGCCAGAGAACCTTCCAACTTCCAAGAGGCAGCTACATCCACGGAATGGGTTGATGCCATGGAAGAAGAGTATAATGGCAATATAAAAGATGAATTTTGGGAGTTGGTAGAACCACCCAAAGGAAAGAATGTTATTGGATACAAATGGGTCTACAAAGTCAACCAAAAAGCTAACAAGAGTGTAGACAAGTATAAGGCAAGATTGATGGAAGAAGGATATCTCAATAGGAGGGTATTGACTATGAGGAGACATTTGCACCAATCACTAGGATGAAGACAAATCCACCTTATTCTTTCTCTTGCTTGCAGTATGGGGTTGCACGTGTATCACATAGATGTCAAGTCTTCATTCCTTAATGGAGATCTGCTAGAAGAGGTGTATATGTAGCAGCCAACAACGAATCTGGAAAAAGGATCTAAGCACTTAGTGTGGAAGCTAAATAAATCACTCTATGGTCTCAAGCAAGCTCCATGGGCTTGGTAACAAGATTGACATTTACTTTAGAGAACAAGGGTTCAAGACAAGTGAACTTGTTCATGGAGTGTATGTGAAGATAAATACAAATATTCTTACAATCATTACACTCTATGTGGATGACCTCATTATAGTTGTGATAGTAGCAACAAGTTGATCAAGAAGGTCAATGTCAATCTTCATAGACAGTTTGAAATGCATGATTTAGGATTCTTGCATTATACTTTGGGTGTTGAGACAGAACAAACAGAGGAGGGCATATTTCTAAGTCAAACAAGGTATATTGACTCTATGATACAATAGTTTGGAATGTTGGATGCCATACCTCTAAGCACACCTATTGAGACCGGGCATAATATGCTGAAGTTGTAGAGTGCAGAATTTTTAGATCCTACACTTTACCGACAAGCAGTTGGTAAGCTCATCTACTTGATGACATCAACATGGCCTAATATTAACTAGGCAGTAGAACTTTTTAGTTAGTTTATGGCAAAGCCGTGTGTCCACCATTGGAATGTATTGAATCAGATTTTTAGATACCTTAGTGGGCCAACCAATTATAGGTTGGCATATCTAAAGGAGAGCGACATGTACATACAAAACCCACAGTAGAAGAAATTCACTAATTCACACACCAATCATAATAAATTACAAAAACAAAAGCAAAAGAAATTATGTAATCAACACAACAATTATTGCTATGTTACGATGACAACGAAAATCAAATTGTACACACAAACACATCTATAATATATTAAGAAGACTAAACGGTTAGGACCATCGAATGAATATTGACCATTAGATTAGATCAAAGTGATAGATACCCTTGGATGAATTTCTTGGGCATGGGGAGTCATCGTTTGAATTCTTCTAAAGACCTGAATCCTGTGACCCTCTGCCATTGTTCTAGGCTTGAATTGTATGATTCATAGATCATTTGATTCGCAAACTTGTTTCGAAGAACACCCTGGAGTTTGGGAGGCCCAAGATGAGGCCATGGAACTCAAAGCTGATGAAGTCATTCCCCAGACAATGGTAGTAGGAGCAGTTGTAGCATAAGTAAGAAACACAATATCACCATACACGCCTGGATAGATCATTAGGGATGCAACGAAACCAGCAAGGAGGAAGGCACCATTTTTGAGGCAAGCAGATTTTGCAACAAGAGTTCGAATTGCATGACAGATAGGAAGAGTCTGCCTTATAGGACCAAAATCTGTGTGAAATTGCCATGGGAGACCTAGCATGCTAACCTCATTCTCTCTCATTTTATAAAATTTTTATGAGCACAAAGGCATAAATGGCATCCACCCAATCATCGCCACTCAGAGGAATTCTTTACCATCTCCACTACATGAGCTTGTCAATCAGAATTGTCCCCTTCTCTTTATGTAGTTGCAATTCTATGCTCATTGATTAGAATGGTAACCAGATGGCCATCTAAAACTATCGTCGCACCCTTGTCAACATCTTTCATGAAGGCAAAGAGAGAAGAGATAGTATGTGTGTGTGAGAGAGAGAGAGCACTAGAGAGAGAGAGCGATACTATGTGTGTGGATGGATTTTCCCATGGAGGCTGCCCTACATGCATCCTCCTTTCTCTCAGCTTCCCCATCTACCCAGAAAACCTCTGCCTCCCCTTGTGGACTCCCTCTTTTTGGACTGCATAGACACTTGCTAGCAAAGTTCAATGTCTTGCTTTTTTGAAAATATTTGCCAAATTCGAAAAGATGAACTTGTCTCAATGGAGAATGATGGTGTCCACTAATGGAGGTCTGCAAGGATTCGACTATACATCATGATCACAGGAGCTAGTGTTGGCAATCATGGCATTGTGCTACATGTAGTCAAGAATGTGAAAAGAATTGGAATCGGAACTAGTTTTTTGTTGTAAAAATATTGGGCATGGTATATGAAAACAGGCTTCTAACCTACACATTTTTTATCGAATCAGATATTCTATCCATTTAGAACATTCATTGCAAACTAAATTGAGAAGAACACATCTATGAGGTCCAATAGAGCTGATTTCCTTTTCCATGATCACTATTGATCCATGACATTCCGTATGTATTCTAATTTTCTATATGTCTGGAGGGATTTGAAGACCACCATTAGTGAAGACCATGTTGTTGGAGGACGCGTGTTAACCGAGGCTATGTGCCTTCAAAATACTTGTTAGTCGTCAGTGGACATGTGAACGACAATCGTTCTTGTTGCAAGAGGCATTCCTAGGCTAGTACATTCAAACTCTATAAGATAGGAGCCTTCCAAAGCTGGGCGATGTCTGTAGGAAATCATTTTTTTCCATTGTTCTACATCTCTAGCAGGCGGCCCACATTGCTTTGTGACTTGCAAACAGTCAACAAAAAGCAACCTACCTCTAATTTCTATGTCCATCCATTCAAAAACATCTCAAGTGTGCTTGCTTTGATCATAACCACATATTGTAATTCTACAAATCTTTATAAGTTTTAGAACAGGAATGAAGACCATGGCTTGCCACGGGTTGCAAACTAGTAGAACATATGCAACACAATTTCTTTGAAAACAAAATTGAAATCTATGCACACTTGCTAACATGAAATCCTAATAGTAATAATTATAGCGTGAACCCTATAAGCAATAGCGTAGATCGTACAAGCGATTGAGGTTGTAGGTAAGCCATAATTGGTCCAAGAAACCCTATCAAAGGAGGATATTGAGGGCCCGGGGGATTCACTCTTCATGAAAGGGGGACGTCACCTGCGTGCATGAACTTCAAGAAAACCCCCTATTTAAGATCCATGTAGGATGATAAAACACCCCTATTTAAGCTTATAAGATATCACCAAAATTCTATTATTCTCCCCTTTCCTTAAATCTACATTCTTTCTCAAGCATTTAGATCACACAATAAGAAAATTTAGATTACTTTCCCTATGACTATTTAAAACCATACACAAAACCAAACTTGTTTGGACTGGTTATCCAAGATAGCCTATACTATGTCCCCCCCTCTTAAATATGGCATGGCCCCCCTAACTTAAATTCAATATTGGGAAAAAATAAAAGGCCCCCCACCCCTAATGTATAAGCTTATGCCTCATTAAAAAAAACCCCCCTATTGTACACTCACGTGATATCATAAGTTTCCTCTTGTGAATCCCCCGGGATTGAGGGGTTCACCTCATAGAATTCTAGTATACCACATGCATTCAAAAAGAGGTATTTTAATTCAACTTTAGAAAATTTTAACAAGATTCCAATAGCAAAAGGAGTTTTTTAATTCAGATGTAGAAAAAAATTATATAGTTCATAAGTAAAGAGGGGTGTTTTTTTTTGGAGAGAAATTTTACTTGAGAGGTTTTTAAAATACCCCTTGAACACATGTGATACATAAGGTTTACTAGGAGTGCACCCCCCCCGAGAGGAGGATAGACTACAAAAGATGAAACAGGAAAACATAGAACAACAATCATGATTCACAGAATAAAATGATTTAGATTAGCAATTGTGTGATCACACATCTTGCTGGGAAGGTCATCATTGAGATGAATCCAGCTGACCGAAGCAAGCTATCATTTGGACAATAATCGGCTCTATTGAAATCTATATAGAATATATATGAATCTATGATACTAAAACAAAGTGAGGTGAATCTAGCCGGCCGAAGCGAGCCATGACTCTGCTTTGATCATGATACTACCTAATAGAACATCACTTGGGGTGAGATGAATCCAACCGATCGGCATCCGACCCCAAGTGATAGACATCATACACGCACGTGCGCGTGCACACACACACACACACACAAAAGAAAGCAAACATAGACAACACATATTCCTCTCTTGCTTTCTCTCTCTCTCTCTCTCTCTCTTTCTCTATCTCTCTCTCTCTCTCTCTCTCTCTCTCTCTCTCTCTCTCCCTCTCTCAACTGGTGTGAGGTGAATTCGGCTGGCTGAAGTGAGCCATCATTTGAACCTTCCTATAAAAAAACAAGGCTAGAAGCTCACTAGAAGGGAACTACAGTTGAAATCGATTGAAAATGATGGGAACCCGAGCTTTTATAGACCCTAATTGAATACACCAATCAGTGTAACACTGCATCAGTCGCGGTATATCCTAGCTCACCCATTCGCACGATGTGGTGTGATGTGACATACTGAGTAGTATTTCTCCATATTGCGTGGTAAGACCATATGATATCACATGATAAGTTTTCTTATTGTGTGGTGTTACATTGCACCATGCAGCATTTCTGTATAATACCATGTGGTGTTATGTTACATCATGCGGTATTTTCCCAATCAATTGCTACACTTTGACCAGTTTTTAAAATGCATTTTGCATTTTAAACGTCCAAAAACGTTTCAAAATTGAAATGAACATTCTTTCCATTAAAAAAACATACTAAAAAAATCTTAGATTCTTGAGAATCTAGCTCTACTTGGAGTCCGACCGGTTTTTAAAATGCATTTTGCATTTTAAACATCCAAAAACGTTTCAAAATTGAAATGAACATTCTTTCTAATAAAAAAACATACTAAAAAAATCTTAGATTCTCGAGAATTTAGCTCTACTTGGAGTCCTTTTAAAAAAAAAGAAGAACAAGAAAAAAAGGATAAAGAAAGCTTCCATACTAGTTTGTAAGTTTTTGTATCCTTTTAAAAAGTGTCTAATGTCAATGGTGGGATGGCTTAGGCTAGCTCATATCTACCCACACTGCAAAATGGACAAATGCAAAGCTCTTAGTTTATAGTTTATCTTTTGTGATTTGAAATGATTATTTTCACAACAATATCTTTTTGTTTGTAAGAAATTTGAAGTTATTTTCATGAAAATTTTTAAAAGAAAGATGTTTTTATAGACATTAGCTATATAGTTTTTAAAAATTAGTGAAAAAAGAAGATGTTTTTGGTATCCACAAACCATATAGTTTTTAGTATTTATAAACTTGTAAAAAAATCACATGTTTAGTAGTCATTAGCTTTATAGTTTTTAATAAAATAGTAAAAAAGTTAGATGGTTTTGAAAGCAAGTATCTATGTGCCAGTGGGGGGTCCGCATATGCCGACTTGTAACTACTCGCATATGGATACATAATATCTTTGTAACATGTGCCAGTGGGCAGTCTACATATGTCAATTGGTATCAAGCAGATTCAGGAGAGCTTCAAGGAGTGTGGGAGAGAGACATGGAGCATGATTAGAGCCTGAGGATAGTATCCTAGATTTGCAAGATGTTGATAGTGTCCCTGATATGTGAGATGATGATTGACAAGGGCATGATCAACATGATAGATGCAATTTTTAGAGGCATGACATCACATGTTGACATGATGTCTGAGCCTGTGACCATCATGCAAGAGTCGCAATCAACATCCTCGTATGATGGGGATAGAATGTCAAAACTACGGGCTTGCCTATAAGTCTTACATTTGCAAGCAACCTAAGGTTAGTTAGACACGAGTGTCTCAGCCTTATGCAGGTTAGTGCATTCAAAAAAATCAAATGTTTTGACCTTATTTTAAAAATTGTTAGTATCATGTTTTTAATGCTCCTTGCATATGTGAATTGTAATAGATTGATGTTGCCCAACCTAAATACCATGCTTGCATCAAGGGATGAAGCAAAAAGATGTTGACAAATGTTGGGATGGATTATAACACTATTCATGCTTGTCCTAATGATGGTATTCTCTTTTTTCATGAGCATGAAGATTTGGTTAATTGTCTTGAGTATGGGGCATAGTGTTATAGGTAGGACTTCCAAGGTGAGACCATCCCAGCAAAGGTCATGAGGCACTTCCCAAACATATCAAGAATATTACATATGTTTAGATGCAAGTCTGTTACAGAGTTGATGACATGGCATGCTATATGTTATTCTAGTAATAATACTTTTTGGATTCCTTCAGATTGTGTTGCTTGGAAGCACATAGGTAGCATGTGGTCAAACTCTGTAGTGGAGCCATGCAACTTACATCTTGGGGTTGCGATGGACGATATGAACCCTTTTGGGTTACACTCAACATCTTGGTCAACATGGCCCATAGTTTTGGTGAATTACAACATCCAACCATGACTAACACTAAGAAAAGGACACCTCATGCTTGCTCTCCTCATGCCAGGAAAGTACAAGGCAAAGAATATGGACCAGGGATCATTTTTTCATGTTCCTTTCGTTAAGAAGTGAAACTTTTATATTGGTGTCGAAAGTTTGCATGCCCTAATAAAAATAAATGTTTGAAACATTCGCCAAGACTTGAAACTTTTATGTGAAAAATTTGGAAGTTTCGCTAGGATTTACATATTTTACTTGGAAGCTTTTAGAGCTGTAGGGGATGTTTTCCTACATTGGGAGCTCTCCATCTCCCTTTTCCACTTCTAGGTAAGCTTTTTTTGCATCTCTTTGTCCATTGCTAAGCTTCTATACGTGCTTTCATCTTCCTTTTCATACTCTAGAATGCCAAAATGCAATGTATGCTAAAACTATATGCCAAAAAAGTGGTTTGAAATTAGTATTAGAGAATGTACCTTTCCCTTTTCCCTTTTTCCCTTCAATTTCTTTGGTTTCTTCTCATTTCCCCCTTCCCCTTTGGAAGTCCCTATCCCCTTCCCTTTTCCCTTTCCCCTTCCCTTTTTTCCTTCTCCTTTCCACTTTCCCCTTTCCATTTCCCTTTCATGTGTCTTTGTTTGAACACAATGCATGTGTCGTTGTTTAAATGAAATGCATGTTTCCCCTTCCCTTCCCCTTCCCCCTTTTATGTGTCTTTGTTTGAATACAATGCATGTGTCTTTCTTTAAATACAATAAGCATTTCCCTTTCCCCCTTTTCCTTCCCCTTCCCCTTCCCCTTCCCCTCCCCCTTCTCCTTTCCCTTCCCCTTCCCCCTTTCTCTTCCCCTTTCCTTTCAAATATAATGCATGTTTCTTTTGTTCAAATACAACACCCATTGGCTCAATTCCCTTTTCCCCTTCCCCCTTCATCTTCCCCTTAACCTTCCCCTTTCTTCTTAAATTTCCCTTTCCCCTTACCCATTCTCTTCATATACAATGAATGCATGTTTTTTTGTTTAAATATAATGCATGTTTCCTTATTTAAATACACTGCATGTTTCTTTAAATTTGAAAATTAATGTTTGCTTTATATCCTACATGAGGGATGTCAAGCAAAGGATGCAGTGGAGGTGGTAGAAAGAGAGGTTCCAATACTACTAGCATTAATAGTAGTATAGAGAAGGGGAACAAACTACTTGTTCACTAATACAGATGATGGGGTCTAAATCTTGTGTGAGTTTCATGAGGAGAGGTAGCGATTCTTGGGCCCACCAGCCTCTATTTTCTATTGAGATCTCCCAAGCCACCACTCATGGAGGATCTAGGGGGGAGAGTGATCCAGGTTATTGTAGACCTCTTAGGATCTGCTATAGTGATTTTCCCACGGGATACTCAAGCTGACTCCCAAACATCCAACAACCTCCTTATTCAATTAATAGGGAATTTGAAAGAATTATGAATCAAAGAGGTTAGCAGATAACTAACCACATGCATGGCCTTTTCTCATCTAGCTTCAAGAGGGTGGTCATGTATGTTTGCAACAAGCAGCCACAAAACAAAAAGGCTTATATTTTGAAGACACTGAGGAAGGAGTTCCCAATGCCTAATGAGGACTTGGAGTTCGACCCCAGGTGATTGTTGAACAAGATTGTTGTTGTATTGAAATCAAGGAAAGAACAAATCCACAGAGAAGCAAGGGCAGGGGAGGCGAAGCCTACATTGAACCATGATGATAATTGGAATATTGCAAAGAAAGAATGAAAGACTCCTAGGAGATACAACCAATAGAAGCAAGTGCCATTGCAAGGAAGAGTAAAGTGGGCCAATCCCAATTAGCCTTATGTGAGAAGGCTCGGCTTTATCATTTTTTTCTAAGTAACTATTGTTTGAATTCTCTTTGCATGTAATTTGGGAATTCTTGGTATAAATCATTGAAATATCTTAGGAAATAGAAATGGATAGAGACTGCATAGATGAGGAGCTCTTATATGCATACAATAATGGTACAAAAGTTTTGTTTGACTTACTTGAAGAGAGTGGGGAATTTGTTCCCTTTTTGAATGTAAGTACTTACTATACCCATTTATCTTCAAATGCTCAAATTGAGCAGCTTTTAGATATATTAACCTCTAGCACATGTGCTTCTTGAATTGGGGGATGGAGATGATTCCTTGACACAAGCTCGCCAAGAGGATGCCAAAGCTGGAGAGGCAAGAGGAGGGGAAAATGACAAGGGTGGGATAAATGAGGATAGTAGTAATGACTCTGACTAGGCTAGAGTGTATACCATGTACATATGAGTAGGCTAGAGTAGCTAAATATAGAAACTACAAGAGAATATAGAGACGTGAAATTTTTTACTCATAGAAACATAAGACTTTGTACTCAAATTGCAAGAGAATATAGAGACTTTTGTACTCAAATCGAATGTAAACATAAAAATGCCTAGTATACTATAATACGAACCTTTTATAGAAGGGTATATTAGGGATTGGCCAAGCCCTAATTAATCTGCCTTTAAAACATTCTGCCCCAAAAAAAACCCGTCAAAATATTACCTTTGATAACACTTCAGGATGTTTTGAACGCGTTACTTTTTTTATACATATTATTGTCAAAAATAGGATCCCAAAGTCAATATGACCAAAAACAAGATTATTGACTGAAATAAAAGCATTTTTTAAACTGGACTATCGACATTTTCTTATAAAATTTAATATGGAGACTAATATTTTTGTTCAAAAAAGTTATGGAGAAAAAATTCCAATGTAATTTATGTCTAAAAAAACATAAAAAATAGGGTCAATGATTTAGTGCATGATTATTTGGATGTCTCCATTGACAAGTGATATACTTTGATAATGTGGACGTCTCCATTAACAAGTGATATACTTTGATAATTTTAATGTAGTTGTTTACCAGTCCCCACAGTGGCATGTAATTAAATAGCAACACATGATTCTATACTTTGACAGGCTTGCATGCCATGCTTGAATGAGATTATTTTTGGGGCAATTTTTTTCTGATTGTTTTTAGTGCAGTTAATTCCTAGTAGTCACCACAGTGGCATGAGATTAAAGAGTAGCTCATGCTTCTATAATTGGATGGGCTAACATGTCGGTAGTTATTTTTGGGGCAAAACAAGCGCTTTCGTCCTAGTCAGAGAGCACCCTCACCTTTAATGAGAAGGACAAATTCTACTCTATCCACCTTCTAAATTTTAGAAATGGCTCCCTTATTTTGAAGGAAAAAAATTTTAAGGCCTTCTTATGAAGCTTAGCATGGCAAAGAATGTCTACAAAATACAACACTACCCAGGTGGCTAGCCATGTAATTAATTAGCAGCTTGAATTTTGATTAATTGAAGATGGCTCTTGAGTGACTATTTGCATGGCACCATTGGGTCTCTAGTCATGAGTCTCAAATTTTGATTAATTTAAGGTGGCTCATTAGTATGATTAGTTGAAGATGGCTCATGATTATTTGGATGGCACCATTGGGCCTCCAGTACCCATGGTGTTCAAGTTTTGATTAATTTAAGGTGGCTCATTATTATTAGAGTTCCAATGTTACTATTTAATCATGGTTGCGAACATGCAGAATGCCATTTTTGCTACTTTTGTCTTATCTTCTTGTACTCTGCTACTATTCTTCATGCTCTCTTCTCCATCTTTTATCCATCATTGCTCTGCTACTTTGCTACTTGCTCCCTCCTCTAGCACTTATCCACCCCTCCTTTACTACTTTGCTCCATGCTCCCTCCTCCAACTCTCATACACTTATCCAATCCTCTACTCATTTGCTCCACTACTCACCCACTCTTTCTACCTCTTTGTCATTGCCATGATAGTGATCGAAGCATGTGAGGTGAGCAAAGAATAGAAGACACCTTACCTGAAAGACCACAATGCCAAACCAAAGTCTACGCAAGGTCACGTCAAGGTGTGTGCATGTTTCAGAGAGGGGGTAGGTTGTAGTACTTAATATTCCATGATTTTATGGGCAAGGTGTGAAAATTCAAAATTCACAAAAATAGCAAAACTTTCAGTCGTCGAGTTTCCTCCTTCGAAGATACACGTCAACAGAATTGGATATGCCAAATAAGTGCAATGTGACCTAAAATGCTTCAAAACATAAATATTCCAAAGGGCACGCTATCGGGTTTGATTCTATGTATTATGAAATGCAATAATGTTTGGCATGCTTATGAGCCATATAGAAATCAATTGCATGGAAAAAAAACAATTCAAAATTGTAAATAGTGTTGGATTTATTAAATGATCTTTGCACATGCACAAAGTGCACATTTTCAAATTCTTCCATTCTAGGGTGAATCTAGATACCAATATCAGCAATTACCAATGTTTTAAGACCACCATGCAGAAGTCCCACTAGTCTGGATTCAAATTTTCAATCCATTTTGGTTTTGAACAAATGAAAATAAAGTTATGGAGTGTGCCCTCAAATGGGTGTGCATAATTTTAGCACAACATTGGAGGCCCGTTCAGCCATACCTAAGGTTCTCATATAGGTGTGTCCTTGGGTTGAAGAGAAGCTCACATAGTGTGCTTGTGAATGATTACTTGGTTGCATGTATGTATGGAACAAAATTTTGATGTTTTTGAATAAATTTATATATCCTATACTCTTTAGGATGCATGCTTCACATGCAACAAATTATAGCATTTGTAATGCTTTAATCGTCTCATTCCAAATCATTATTCCATAATTTGTTGGTCTCATATTTGAGTTTAGAATGCGTACTATAATTTAAAGACAAAGTTTACCGAATTCTGTTGAGCGATTCATAAGTTATGGGTCTCGCAAGATACCTCTATATAGAAAATTCCTTGAACCTTTCCAAAAAAGGCTATGCCCATGCAAAAAATGACCCGCTTGCCTACACCACATCACTTGGTAAGTGTAACAAATACAGCATAGAGATGCAAAATCAAAAGGCAAGAATTACCAAATTGGAACTTCAACTTCAGAATCAAGCCGATGATGACACAGAGGAATCAACACAATATCTATTGCTACAAAGCACCACAATAGTATACCAAGATCTTGTTGCACAACAATTGAGCAAGTGGAACAATGCAACCACTTGCAATGCAAAATGCTACATGCAGTCACTGGTCTTGATTGGACTAGGCCACTAAGCCATAAGACCCTCTAGAAATTGTGATAGAAATTGGATGAGGATGAGAAGAATGTATTATGTTTATCAGTATATACAACCTCATATGGTTAAGGCTGGATACCATACTTCTGTATGAATTATTAATGGGCAATCCTTTACTTTGAGTAGTGGTGGGACTCTTACCACTACTACAACCACCACCAAAAATCTCCCTGGGATACCCTCCCTTGATTCCCACATTAAAGCTGACAATGCCTTCAACAAAAATTGATAAATATCTACCTGAGGAATATGTGGGCAACCTTCAATCCAATCTTCCCTATCTCACCACACTCTGCTTTGATATTCTCACCTCCATCCTTAACTCTAATAACATGCCCTGTACATTTCCTAAAATGTATGCTTACCACTATTCCTTGCCATGTCTCTTTGCCCATGTCTTCACAACACTTCTTTCTAATCCAAGAATCTTAATCTTACCATCTAGTAACACCAAACATTTTCCCATAACTTGAAAATACTTCTCTTGAGGATTATCAAATTGCTAAATCCACTTACCATACCCTTCCTCCACCTCCTACAACATCACTCCTCTCTTTTTTTCTCATTCACTACTTACTTCCACCTCTCCCCTATAACCTGTTCCTCTCCACCACGACCACATATCCCTTATATCTCTAATGAAATTCTAATGGAAGTTGGCAACAATAATTATAAAAATGAGCTTCATGATTTGGATAATCCAAACCAAACACTCACATGGGAGTTGAATATAGAAATCAATAGGATTACACTGTTGGATAATCCTTAGGTAACTTCTCGAGGCAATACCTAGACATACAACTGAGAGGAGGATGGTATCTCAATAGTATTTTCATGAACATTCGCCAAGCGTAAATTTCTCCAGGCATAAGCAACAAATCAGAACCATAACCAACGTGGCGTAGGCCAAAGTTGCTCCAAGAGAGGTACCTCAAGTACTTACAAGCACCATCGTCCTTTCGTGCACATCTAACATTTGAAGGAGAAGTGGGATGCCAATCAACTTGATCTAGACGAGGAAGATGCACCTCGCAATTGGCCCCATGTAAATAGATACTCAAAACACTCAAGGAAAGTACCAAATATAGTGATGCTCTCATAGTCATGTTGGGGGTAGCCCTCACAATTAATGACCATTTATCCATGCTCAATTTTAATCCGAATGCACTTATAGATGCTCACACAACCAGTCAGCTCTTTCAACAAGCCATATCTCTTGAGGGACGGTATGTTTGTCCATTTGAAAAAAATATTGATATTGGATTTCTACAAACTGAGCAGAGACACTATGGAGTTCGCACATTACAATGGAAGGATCACCAAGAAGTTTGAAAAATGCATCATCAATGACAACTCTACCATAATAAATGGGTTACCACAATCGCATCATAGCATTGGTTGTATAATCAAACATAACCCGAGGACGAGTAATCAAATTGGTATGGGGAATTGAGTCCTATATGGTTCCCAAGGGCCAATCAATGCGTATGGAGTAGCGATAAAGCTCTGCTTGTAATATCTTGAGCTTGGAAAAAAAAGTTGAGAAATCTAGTGGTATGAGGATAGCCACAATTCTCTCTATAAAAGATGTGGTCATACTTGTAAAATCAAGATCTAGAGAGAGAAATACTAAACTGAGAGAGAGAAAGACTAAAAGCCTTCACTCTTTCAGGTATCTTCACAAGTACCTTCAAAAAGTTAAGGGACCCAAAGGCACCTTCACAAGTAAAGGGACCCAAAGCTAGCTTCACAAAGTACCTTCACCAATGAAGGGACCCTCATGTATGTGACCTTCATGTGTAGGATGGTCAAGCAAAAGGTATCATGTATGACCACCATCCTAAGATGTTTGGAGTGTTGTGCATCCGAATGATCACCAGAAATAGGGAAAGCATGGTTCCTACTTGTTTGAAGACCTACATGCATAAAAAGGTCATGATGCATGCATGGATTAATCACAAATTTCCCCTAATCAAAATATCAATGGTATATCTTGAAGCTCTACAAGTACAAAGACATGTATGCCTCTCCATAGGGTATGCAGCTCCTCTAGCAAAGGATCCGTGTACATGCCCATAACATGGATGTTTTTATCGAAGGTATATGTATATATACAAATATAAAATCCTTTAAAATATTGGTGGAAATCTTTTAGAAGGGTGAGAGAGTGATAGGGTGAAGCCTTGGGAGAACTGGAGCAGCTTGGGGCAAGTAGCAAACAAGAGTAAGTACTTGAATGCTAGAAAATGTCCTAGAAAGTATGATAAAGTATAAAAAAGTGCTAAAATGTATCAAATGTGCTAAAAAGTTCTTAAAACATGCTCAAATGTGTTCAAATGAGCTCGAAAGTGGTGAAATATGCCGTACATGTGCAAGACAGTGCTAAAGAGTCCCAAGAAGTGCCAACAGATTTTTGAGAAGTTCCTACAAGTGCTAAAAATGCCAAGAACCCTAAAAAATGAGGTTAATATTATTAAGAAGTTCCAAGAAGGGCTAAATAGTGGCAAGAAAGTGCCCAAAAGTGGCTAAAATGTTGGAAAAATAAGAAACATCTCTAGAAAGTACCACAAGAGTGCTCAAAAGTTCTCAAAGTATCCTAAGGAACCTACAAAATTTGTATGGATTTAATGTGCTGACAAGTGCTCAAAAGTGGTAAACAACTTTAAAATGCCAAAAAGCACCAAAAGTTGCTCCAAAGGTGCTGTAATTGTGCTTTAAAATAGGTTATGGATGACAAAAGGCAAAACACAAATTGATAAAACGAACATGTTCAACAAAGTGATAATATGTGGTACATCTGAGTGATGGGGCGATTACTAAAGAACATGCCCTTTCAACAGTAATTGATGGAGGGACCAATATGGCACCCCAATACCATCCACTTTGTAGCTGTGGTGAGAGTTTGCGGGCAACTATGATGCAAACATTCATTCTTTTTTTAACACATGGTTGTAAAGCATATTAGATGGTATGGGTGTGCACATGGGAGCATGCACTACATGTCATTCAAGGACATGTTGCATGCAATGCAAGCGCTATCAATCTTGATAGTGTCCATGTTGGATGTCCAAGCATTGGGAGGTGTAGGAACTATGACTAGTGAGCTGCTATACATATGCTATAATAGAGCATGCTCATAGAGACTTCCATTTCTTCAAGTAAATTCTTTGTGTCTTCCTATAAAACTAGGAGGAAACAATGTAAGTAAATAGATTTACACTTGGAAACAATTAGGTCTACACAGACAGAGAATCCCTCAATTAACCTACAAAGCAACACCACATTAGATGCCAATACCAATGAGGAGTGCAAATTGCTTTCTAGAATAGCAAGTATTCTATTAAGGGCCACTATTTCTACCTCTAACTTGCAGCATATAGGCTCTTCCATTAAGAATCCACACTTCAAAAGTTCATAAATCATTTTTGAACATTCCAATTGCTTTTGTAGAGCATGAACAACATGTGACACCGTTTCGTGTTGATGTTTTCTTTTCTTTTCATCCTCCAAGATAGCAGACAACTGAATTATTTTGAGCTTGCTTCTTTTTCATTTAATATAGCTCTTACTTATTTTCATTTAATACAAACATTGCAGCCCTTGCATCTTTTCAATCAACATAGCTCTTGCTACATTGAGCATCGCTGCGGCCTTATTTAACTACACTGCACCCTCTAAACTTTGTACACCACATTGTTGTCTCATACTAGATGTATTACTATAAGAAAAAATATTAATGCATCATTGCATCCGTGAATGAGGGCATACAACCCAGCACTAAATGGACACAACAAAGAGGATGAGAGAGAACACACAATTGGCTATACAAAATTACACTTTCTATCATACTAAAATTATAAACATGGTACAATATATTACGCTTATTATCTAAAATTATAACATGATACTAAAATTACACTTTCGATCATCCTAAAACTATAAACATGATACAATATATTCAGAACCCTAATGAGGGTTGCCTTAAGTCCATAAGGACTATTCGCATAGGAACATAAGATCCCTTTTAGAGTCTCTATCCTCCTATCCATCGACCCCTGTATACAATATATGAGCATATGTGACAACATATGTACATGGATGATGACCAGCCCAATGACCCATACTTCAACACTCATCTATCATTAGATGGTCTCCAATCACAAAAAAATAGGTAGAATTTGAAATTCTCAAACTTCTGACAAAGGCAAGGCCCTAGTTCTCAAAGAAAGAATGAACAGGATGAACAGTTCCTTCGCCCACCTGATGTTGTGTGAAATGGTAGCGATGTCAATGTGCTTTGACCTCTCAAAATCTTTTGGATTCTTTACCCATGCAATGCCACTCTAGTTATTACAAAATATCATGGTAGTACCATCTTGGACTACACCAAGATCCTCTAGCCTTGGCACTTTGCATGTTTTTTCTAGCTAATCCTAATGTTTTTTCCAGGTGTCATATACAATATCACTTTCACCCTAAACCTAATCAACCCTTGCTCCTCATTCAGTTAACAACTAGTAGGATTTCATAATTGTTTGTAGTGATAAGTCACTTGCTATCATGTTGGGTGTATGTGACACCAGCTTGCCAAAAGACTTTGATAATATTGTAATTTTCCTTTGCATTGTCTTCTCACTCTGGATTTCTCCATGACTCATAGTTTATATGCCAATGTGTCTATTCCACCCACTAGATATTGCTTGGTATGCTTTATTAAAATAGACACACCATTATATATTGCTTGGCTTTATTAAACTATCTTTAAAATGAAACACACTTGTAATGCTTTAATGGCCTCGACTCTCGTTCCAAATCCTTATTCCATAATTTTTTAGTCTCATGTTCAAGTTTCATTTCATTATTTAAGAGCTCTGCACTCCCACACCCCCTCCCACTTACCCCTGATCCCCCATCCCATCCTTGCTTTTAGACGCTCTCCCTCTCTTTCTCTCTCTCTCTCTCTCTCTTTCTCTCTCTCTCTCTCTCTCTCTCCATCCCGCATGGCTAAGACCAAGTAGAAGGCGAGGAATCTGGGTGAGAAGCTACCATTAGATGATGAGGGCACACTCAATAATCCCCCACCTCCAAGAAGAAACACTGGTAGAAGATTCTAGTGTGAAGGAAGAAGATCCAAGAACAAGAGATGATTCAAAGACCAAAGAAGAAGCCAAAGAGGAGTTCCAGCAATGAAGGGAGCAAAGGATGAAGCAAAATCAATTAAATGAGCAAATTTTTCATGAGGCGCAAGCATAGAAAGAGATTCAAGCTCAAGGACATTAATAAATGCATCCCATTAATAAAGTCTATAGCTTTGATAATATTGTACAAATCCAAGGCATTTATGGATGGAGGCATCGTAAAAGAAGTTATCCCTTCATCATTAGGAATCTGCTGCACCAAAGAAAGCACATCAATACCATCTTTGTCAGGTGAGAACAATAGTAGTTGGGGTATAGAAATATGTGTAGGTGATTACATAACTCATTGGAACATTCTCGATAAGGTCCCCCATCTTCCCCATCATTTGTGCATACAATTTATCTTTTGCAAATGAGGAGGAATATGGGACCAAGAATTGAATGAGTGACAAGAAATGATGCTCGACATGCATGTTATGGTTTTATGGGGGAGGTGTGTGTGTGTGTGTCTGTGTGTATGTGCGTGCGCGCGTGTGAGAGAGAGAGAGAGAGAGAGAGAGAGAGATTTTCATTTTTAAAGTTATCGTGCTAAATATATTATAAAGAATTGATTAGCAACACCTTTTCTTTGTTTTGTAGAATGGTATAATCATGTCCTTATACACCTATGGATTCTTGTGCTAAATAGATTTTAAAGAATTGATTAGCAACACCTTTTCTTTGTTTGGTAGACACAGATGCACGCAGCATGCCTCGAGCAAGGGAAATTTTACTTTATAGCACATACATAGTGAGATTTTGTGACATATAGACAGACTTAGAAGATCAAATTTTTGCCTCTCATAGCCCATCCCACCCCGCTTGAACACTTAGAAGCGTACTATACCCATAAACAAAGCTGTCTTATTTCTTAGTAGGGTACTATACCCATGGACAAAGCTGTCTTATTCGATAATATTGTATTTAAGCAGGTGGTATGTTAACGTTGGTACTGTTGGTGCTGTACTGAGGTCGACGCGTCAGTTTGGGTGATCAACGTCTGATCTCAGTGAAGTAAGCTCACCAATCCATGTCGGAGCGTGAGACGATTGTTGATGCCGTGATATCGCGCAGTTTGATAAGCCCATTCCAAGAACCCAGACATCACGTAGCCTAAGACATCCACATACGACCTCAGCCCAGGTCTGTCGACCAGCTGATCGGAATTCAGAACCTTGTTTTGCAAACTTACAAACTCGTCGTCCAAGGTGTGTATCATGTTAGTGACTTGGTTTATGGACTCCTGCAGGTTGTAATTGTGGAGGACGCAGAGTACGGATGGCAGATTTTGATATTGGCCTTCGCAAAATTCTCTCCGAAAGGATAGAAGGTCGTTCACATAGGCTATGTGATAAGCTACGAGCTCTTGAAGCCTGACAATAGCAGGATCCGCAAGAATCTCGTCCTCTAGATCCAGATCATTACCATATTCCGCCATGATCATGAATACGTAGCCCTCGCCGCTGAATTTCCGGAAAGACTGGTAAGTTGCAAGATCGACGATCCCTTTCTCTCGGCACAACCGAGACTCCAGGAGTAAGGCGTAGAAGAAATCTTTCACACTGTTAATGAAACGCTTTTGCAGCCGTGAGGACATGGAGGAGCGGATTTCTGTCCATACATAGAGCAGCTGTTGGGACAATTGCTGTAGATCGCTGATCTTCAAGTAATTGTTGGAGGAGCAAGTCCGGCCTTCTAGCAGAGACAGGATATAGTCGTAGTACTCCTTTCCTGACGTCAAATCGTCGGCCAAAAGCAACAAATCTTCACTCAAGTCATCCAGGATGCCCAGCAAGGCGATCATCTTACACAAGGGCAATACCTTGTGATGCACCGAATCCGGCATTGCCAAACAAACAAACAATGGGGCGTTCGATTGAATGAGCAACTGCTTGGATGCTTCATTTGGTGGCTGCAAACAAGCTATCAACCAAGGGTCGTAGGCCTTTCGGACAGCATCATAACGGCGATGCAATTTAGGTAGCGTTGAGCAAGGGAGCGGGGGAAGGTAGAAACTCTGTGCGTCTGCTAGTTGAGTAGGAGGGGCGATTTTAGGGGGGGCATTCTGGGGATGGGCAGGGGGATGCATCTTCTCGGAGTGGTGCAAAGTCGAAAAGGTTGGCTTATCCATGCCCTCTTGCCTGACTACTGCGGCTTGCAAAGGACTTGGAAGGCCTCGGAGTAAGTAGTGCAAGTGGAAGCAGCCAGCCATACACTTATATAGGCCACTGTGTCGATCATACGTGTTGAAGTAATGCGTGTCTATAATTTCATATTCATTAACAAGTTACTATGCGGTCAATATAAGTTACAATGCATGTAACGATTGCCAAGGAAAACCGAGAGAGAGAGAGAGAGAGACAGAGAGAGAGAGAGAGAGAGAAGGAAGTACTAAGGGGAACAGAGGGCTAGAAAGACGTGTGGAAAAAGACCAATATTCCAATTTGTGTATCGCCATTGCCTTTTTTTTTTCCTTTAGATGTTGACATTTTCTTACACCACATGCACAAGAGAGAGAGAGAGAGAGAGAGAGAGAGATTGGTCGGTGATTGACTCCTTTGTACAAGGAGTCAATATATACCCTTTCAACTTTGGTTTTATGCACATGGCGTTAAAGGATTTTTGGAAGCCATTTTTGGCACCATGTAGGAATATTCGATCATGGATGATGTTCTCATGTCGTTTCACTCTCCTCTCAAAATTCAATTTTAATGAGAGAGAGAGAGAGAGAGAGAGAGAGATTGGTCGGTGGGTGACTACTTGTAACTTGGAGGCTTTGCAACTTGCAAGGATTGGAAGTAACTTGTAAGTAGTGCAAGGAGAAGCAACCAAGAGAAACCAATACACAGAGACAAGAAGAGAGAGAGAGAGAGGCGAGCCACGTATGGAAAAAGATAGAGAGAGAGAGAGAGAGAGAGAGAGAGAGAGAGAGAGAGGGTCTAAGGAGTAAGTATGTACGCCCTCTCAACATTGATTTTATTCATGTGGCATTAAAGGAATTTTGGAAGCCACTTTTGAAGGGCCAACCTTCTATAATGGCATTAAATTTCATATTCATTAACAAGTTACTATGCGGTCAATATAAGTTACAATGCATGTAACGACTCCCAAGGAAAATCGAGAGAGAGAGAGAGAGAGAGAGAGAGAGAGAGAGAAGGAAGTACTAAAGGGAACAGAGGGCTAGAAAGACGTGTGGAAAAAGAGCAATATTCCAATTTGCGTATTGCCAGTGCCTTTTTTTTGTCCTTCAGATGTTGACATTTTCTTACACCACATGCATAAGAGAGACAGAGACAGAGAGAGAGATTGGTCAGTGGTTGACTCCTTTGTACAAGGAGTCAAAATATACCCTTTCAACTTTGGTTTTATGCACATGGTGTTAAAGGATTTTTGGAAGCCATTTTTGGCACCATGTAGGAATATCCGATCATGGATGATGTTCTCATGTGGTTTCACTCTCCTCTCAAAATTCAATTTTAATGAGAGAGAGAGAGAGAGAGGGAGAGAGAGATTGGTCGGTGGGTGACTACTTTTTACAAGAGAGAGAGGGAGAGAGAGAGATTGGACGATGGGTGACTACTTTTTACAAGGAGCCAGTATATACCCTTTCAACTTTGGTTTTATGCAAGTGGCATTAAAGGATTCTTAGCTCATTCTTAGAATCCATTTTTGAAGGGTGGCACTATGTAGGAATATCCGATCATGATGATGTTCTTCGAGTCTTGGTTTCACTCGCCTCCCAAAATACAATTAATACATATTATACCTTAATAACATTTAAAATTAAGTATATTATATAGTAATAACCTTTAAATTTTAAAAAGTAGTCAATCAAAGAAATGAATTAATTTAAAAAATAAGTAAATATTAAAATTTACACACGTGCTTTTAGCATGTATGCTTTTCTTCCATATGTATAATACTTGTTAGTCGAAGAATGAAGAATTAGATAATGTATTTGTAAGGTAGGTATTTAAAACCATAGAATCTGGAAGAGGTTTAGCATACTTACTTATCTTTGTTACAGTATGTAATACTTTGCAAAAGCCTTAAATTTTGTTTAAGGCTTTGAACAAAACTACAGTATCATTGAATCCATATCATTTTTCTACTTTAGCAACCACCAGATATCCATGGTATGAATCCATGATATGGAATACATATATCTTCTGAATATTTCTTATCAGATACTTCTTCATTTCTTCTGATACACCATGCAGCATGAATGTAAGAAAATATGAATCGGTGTGCTTTTAGCTTATGTGCTTGTTTCTAATCAGTAGGATACTTTGACTAGGTAGACTTATAATTACTTAAAGTAAAGCCTTTGCAAAGGATTGTACCTAGTATTGGATATAAACAAAACACTTTGGAAAGCATATAATGTATAGTCTATATATATCTAAACTAAATACTTTAGAATGCATATTTTATATAGTCTATATACCTTAAATCTTACACCCCAAATCTTAAATCCTAAAGTTCCCTAAATCTTAGGTTATACAATCTAAGCTCCTAAACTTATATAACAGTTCTAATCCCTAAACCATAAACCCTAACCCTTATCGCTGCTTAAATTCTAAAACCTAATTTCCAGATCCTAAACCCTAGATTCTAGACTCTAAGCTCATGACCTTATATACTAAACCCTAAACCCTAAACCCTAAAATAATAATCATAAACCCTAAACCCTAAATACTAAATCCTAAAGCCTTAACCCTAAACCCTAAATCCTAGATCTTAAACCCTAAACTCTAAATTCTAAACCCTTAGCCCTAAACCCTAAACCCTAAAATCATAATCATAAACCCAAAGCCCTAAACACTAAATCTTAAATCCTAAGCCCTAAATCCTTAAACCTAGATACTGAACCCTAAACCCTAACCCTAAAATACAACCAAAATTTAATGATTTTTTTTAATTTGTGCAATAGGTTTGATATATCCCCCAATCTGTTGCAAGTGGAACAGGTTAATGGTGCATCCAACCTATTGCAAAAATCAAGAAATTTTCTTGATTTGTGCAACGGGTTGGATATATCCCCCAACCTGTTGCTCAAGAGATACATCCAACCCATTGCACAAATCAAGAGACCCCAACTTGTTGCTTGAGCAATAGGTTGGAAGATATATCCAACCCGTTGCACAAATCAAGAATTTTCTTGATTTGTGCAACGGGTTGGATATATCTCCCAACCTGTTGGGGTCATGCAACGGGTTGGATATATCCCCCAACCTATTGCTCAAGCAACAGGTTGGGGGATATATCCAACCCGTTGCACAAATCAAGAACATTCTTGATTTGTGCAATGGGTTGGATATATCCTCGGGGGGATCACTATGTATAAACCCTCTATATCATGTGCGTTAAAGGCCTATATTTAAAGTCCCTTATCTGTAAAAAAATTCATTAATAAAATGTACCCCTTTTCTATACAAATCTGTAAATTTTTTCCAAACTTATTTTAAATAGTCCCTTATGTATATTTATTTCTGTAAATTTTAGAAATAAAAAAATTCCTTCTGTTGAACTCACGTGATAGGGTTACATATGATGAGTGACCCCCCCGAGGATATATCCCCCAACCTGTTGCTCAAGCAACAGGTTGGGGTCACTCCAACCTGTTGCTTGAGCAACAGGTTGGGGGATATATCCAACCTGTTGCATAAATTAAAAAAATTCATTAAATTTTGGTTGTATTTTAGGGTTAGGGTTTAGTGTTTAGGGTTAAGGATTAAGGATTTAGGATTTAGGGTTTAGGATTTAGAGTTTAGGGTTTAGGGTTTAGGGTTTAGGATTTAGAGTTTAGGAGTTTAGGATTTAGGGTTTAGGGTTTAGGGATTGAATGTTTAAAGTTTAGGATTTACGGTGGTTAAGATGTTTTGGTATTAATTGTTTAAAGTTTAGGATGTAGGGTTTAGGTTTAATGCCTTCTCTGCTACTTTTAATATAAAAGTTATTAAGTAATAATAAGCTCAATAATTATTTATTTTGTCTTTTTTTGAGTTGCTAATCTATTTTTGTACATAAAATAGGTATTCACCCTAAGAAAGGGTATGGATGTGGTGTTATATAAGAAGAAAGAACTGGTGGCTTTTGGACGAATTCATAGTCTTGATCCTATGAATGTGTGTCATTTCCAACGTTATCATCAAGACCATCCCCCCGGCTTCTTATTGGCATGAAGGACTAAAAGCCCCATCAAAATACAAAACAAAAGTTGTTGGTGGTGTATCTCTTTCATCTTTAATGTTCTCCGTACATTTCTTTTCTTCTCCTAGATCCTCCCGTCCTATGAGCAAATCTGCCATAGTGGACCTAGTGGTATTTTCAGTGACAAAAGAGAAAGAGAACTCTTGAAGCTCTGACAACCATCTTGCAAATCTCCCCCCAAGATTAGGCTTGCGAACTAGATATGCTAATACAGACTGAGAGGTAAGGAAGAAAAATGGTTGAGGTAATAAATAGGAGCGAAACTTTTTGACTGAAAACACCAAAGAGAGAGCTTGCTACTCCATTTCTTCATACCTTGTTTCCACCTCTGTAAGTTGTCAGCTGGCATAATAGATGGGTTGCATTCTACCTGCCTCTCCTTTTTGTAGCAATACAGCACCAACTGAATGCAAAGATACACTTGGATTTACATAAAAGTCTTAAGACCATTCAGGGGGCTTCAATATTGGGCCCTTACTCATGGCCTCCTTAAGTTGTTGAAAAGACTCTTGTTGCTCCACACCCCACTGGAAAGAAACTCCTTTTCTTGTCAACAAGTTCATGGGATGCACTATCTCTATGAAATCATCACAAAAGCGTTGATAATACTTGCTCTTTCCTAGACTTCTACAAACACCAGTGGCACTCTCAAGACTTGGCAATGCCGTGATTTCTTGAACCTTGTCAAGATCCATTTGCAGGCCTTCTTCAAACACAATATGCCCCAGCAAGACTACTTTTGTTTGAGCCAAATGACACTTGCTAGGATTTAGACACCCTTTTGCTTCATCAATCCTAGCTAAGACCATCTTTAACTTCTCCATGTGATCTATGCACTAAGAATAAATGCAAAAATCATCCAAAAACACCCTTATGAACTTTCCCAAGTAAGGCTCAAGCACTTGACTCATGAACCTTTGAAATGTAGCTGGTGCATTGGTCAACCCCCACACGAGAGACTGGTCGAACCTATGAATAGCTTGTTGCAAAGAGACATGAAAAATCATCTAATATATCCAAGTACTGGAGCTTCTCACTACCTGATAGAGAATCACCAAGAAGTTCTTCATTGCATTGGCATCGTTTAGTGTGCTCCACATCCTCCACATGAAGTGTCTCTACAGGATCTTCTTGCACCACCACCTTGTTCCTTCCTGACTCATCCCGATCGCACCAAGACAAATACCAAAGGCCACTCCTTCCACCTTACCCTCTGAGCTGGACTCCTCGGAGCTACACCCTGTCTCTTCTTCTTCATCAATTAGAGCCATCAATTAGAGCTTGAACTCTCTGATGTTGAAGACTCCTCCTTGACAACTTCCTTTTTGCGGCTTTTGATGTTGTAGTGCACCTTCTCATCATTTCCCTGCAAAATCAATTCTCCAGTATCCTACTTTTGAACAGCTTTCACCTTGCATAGCCAAGGCCTTCCCAAAATCAATGGATAGGCATGTGCATCTAGCTTGGTGGGGATTACCTGAAAAGTAGTGGGCACATAAATTTCACATACATCCGCTTCTAGATTCTCCACAACTCCCAAGGTCTTTACCCTAGTGTTGTCAGCCAATTTGATGCGATAAGGAAAGGTAGTACTAGAGTATTTTAAATCAGCATCTATCATGGTCTTCTCACTCATGAGATTAATAGATGCACCTCCATCAATGTACACATTAGAAATCACTTGACCATCAATGATCACATCAACCATAGGTACATCATCACCAACATCTATATCTACCTTTTGAACAACAGGAATGACATTTTTCTTCTTTTTCTTCTTTGGCACTCTTTTGCTTGCTAGCTTTCCCCATTCCTTCTGTAGTTTTGGAGACAAAGCAAGTATTTGACCAAAGGTGATATGAGCTTCCTTTTCTTTAAGGTCAGACAACAAGTCATAGCTTCCAACGCCTTGTCCTAAAGGAAAGTCTGACTGGCTAATTCTCCTTATAGATGCCCTCTTTTTCTTAATACAGCGTTCCTCTTCTTGATGTCCCTCATCTACTTCTTCCCTGCTTTCGTCTTCTTCTTTTGCTTTACCATGCCCCCGTTTAGCCATCATTACCTCTCTTTCCTCATCCCCTAAAGAAGCTTGTAACAAGGATACTTGTTTTTCTTCTTTCTTTGTCAATCTAGGACACTCGGGGCGATAGTGACCTTTTTCATTACATTCATAGCAAGTGACCCCTCTCTTATCTCGAGGCCTATCTTCACTCTTTGGTGCTCTAGGTTGTTGTGCATTAACCAAATGCAATTTCAAATCAGCAAACTTTGCCATGAATTGGCAGATATTATGATCTAACTCAGAGGACTTTGGTACCTGAGGAGTGCCCATTATCTCCACCTTAGAAGTTGAAGCTGTTGAAGACACAAAAGAGGATTCGATCTTTAGAGAAGCTTCTTTCTTGGTCACAATGCGAAGTGCCTCCACGTATGTTGTTGGATCTTTACTTATTACTTTTGAGTGAAGATGAGGCTCCAAAGCCATAACAAATTTGCTCATCTTTAAGTGCTCCATCCTTGAGAGACTTTGCAGATGCCACAGGTCGAAAAGCTGCCCTTTCATACTTTGTCCATAAAGTTTCATATTGGATTGCCAATGTAGAGACCATCTCATCCTCTCCTTGATGGAATCGGTCTGACTGCAACATCAAAGCATTTGGCGACTCCACTGTCCCAAATCTCTGCTTCATTGCTGCCACCACTTGGTCCCATTCCTCCTTGGTAGAGTCTGGCAAGGCCTCATGCCAACTCAAGGCTACACCTTCAAGAAAATCAGGCAAAATCTCTGCTCGATCCTTCATGGATCTTCGAGATAGCCGGCATCCTCGAACAAAATCCTGAAGATAAGACTCTGGGTCTTCCTCTTGGGTCCGTCGAAACACTAGAATCTTCACCATGATGAAACACAAAAAGGAAACACCAAGATCCAAATAATATCCCAAACAAGATCCAAATAAGATCCCATAGAGCTTAGTACACCAAGACCAACTTATTATGCATAACCACTTGTTGAAAAACCTCCACAATGTGATCCTCAACAAAATCTTCAAAAAAAAGTGACCAACTAGCACCATGAAAACATTGTGTATACATGCATTCAAGAATCACCCTTCTCACAATTGGAAGTGCACATAACAGCTTCAAGATATTGTACTCTTCATCATTTGCATAGCAAAAGAAGTTGAAAGCATTGAGAATCACCACTCCACTGTTATAGTCAAAAACTACCCAAAGACTCTTGAAACTCTTCTTCACACCAAGCTGCCAGTGCATGAAACAATCCCCAATCTATCATTGTGCCTACTGTCGGCGTTGTCAATTCACCAACATATTCAAGAGTGCAAACATAAAGGATATGATCGATGTGATCGTGCGAATAGCTTGAGCATCACCTTCACAATCTTTTAGTTCTCTTAAACAAGCTACAATCTCTTCTAAAGGAGTTCTTGCAGGCATCTTCTTTATCACATCAAAAAACACATGCATATACTAGGCATAACATGCAATCAAGTACACCCGAGATCGTTTAGTAAGGTGGGATGAATCCAATACCAAACTTACCCGGTGTCTCCACCAAAAGATGTGACATGAAGTTGGGGGTAATGAAACTTCATGCACCTCTTAGCTTCCTGCTCTTCCCAATCTTAATAATAGATACCCTTATCACTTGCAAAGAGAGATGAAGAAAATATTTTCATGCAAAGAAAACCACAACATATCTTTCTCCTTGCTTCCCTTAGAGGAGAATGAATATGGTAACATCCTAAGTGACATTGTAGTTCAGCATTAAGAGAAGAAAAGGATCTGCAGAGGCCATTATCTCACCAAGCTGATCGGTGCCAAAGAGAAGAGCGATGCATTATTGGAAGAAGATCTTTCGACTCCACATGACATGAACTGATATATATCTAGGGGATTGAAGGGGCTGATTTGGTTGGATGGGTAAATTCCGAGGAAACATGGCATCTCTTTCACAAAAGCCGAGGGATATGCCTTAAGTGAGCTTCGTACTGATATAAGTTTTGTTGAAAAAAGATAATCGGTTGAAGAGATATGGATAGTTTACTAAAAGGGGGTAAAAACTATCATGAAAATAGACTATCAAACACAGAGATTCATAACTTTTTACAGTAGTATTTGATTCAAGATCTAATCAAATAGCAACATGCGCCTTGAACAGAGCTTCGCGTTGATATAAGTTTTGTTGAAAACAGATAATCGGTTGAAGAGATATGGACAGTTTATCGAAAGGGGGTAAAAACTATCATGAGAACATACTGTCAAACACAGAGACTCATAACTTTTTACAATAGTATTTGATTTAAGATCTAATCACATAAGAATATGCGCTTGAAGAGAGCTTCGTACTGATATAAGCTTCATCAAAATCGGACTACCGAGCAGAAAGTTATGACCAAAACACTAACAGGGGGTTAGACTGTCATAAAAACTGCCCTTCACCCATGCTAATTTCGCCTGAGTAAACTACTCCCTCAAGGCTCCACAATTATCAACGATCCAATACGCATAGAATTTGCCTAAAAGAGAGGAAGAATCTTGCATGGTGGATCGGGAAATGGATGGACCATGTGTGCACAGTGAGCGGCGGAACAAGAACTACTTTAGAGACTTGAATAGAGAGAGAAAAGAACATAGGAATGGAGACTCAAGGAAAATGATAAGAAGTGACTTTCATTGCCATGAGAGTAAGAATCCACTTGAATACACTTAAAATACTACAAACACAAGGGAGAAGAAGAGGTTTTATACATACAAGAGGGAGCGGAAGCTCCAAATTTACTCATAGAGAGAGAATAAACTAGAGAGAGATGGACTCAAGAGTCTACATAAGAGAATATCTACAAGAGGGAGAGAAGGCTCATGGAAGAGGCTTGAGGAGACTAGAGCTACAGCAACATGAGGCCTAATGGTGGAAGAGATGATGAACAAGGGAGAGGAGGGCTCCTTTTATAGAGATTTTGTCACCCTCCTTCGCCCATGTACAATTGCTCGTTGTAGATTCCTTTTCCCATCAATCACATAAGCCCGTATGTCACCATCCATGTCCTTTTTGGCTACTCTTGCCATGTGTCCCATCAAAAGATGCTCAAGACTCTTAAAATATTGAGAAAGTCAAGAGTCTCCCCACATGGAGCCCATAGGGACCCTCTCTTTTCCATATGTCCACGTCCTTCTTATTCCACATGGGAATTCTAGAAGGATTCCTCTTGACTCCACACTCCTCCACATGCCTTCCACATTATCTCAAAGCATCTGACTCATGTGCATTCACTATGCATCCATATGAGCAAATCTGGCCGAAAAGAAAATGCCAACAACTGCAATGGCAATCCAAAATGCCAATAAGTGCCAAATGACTCAAGCATAAACACCGTCCACTGGCATATGCATTAATAATATCTCATCCAAGAGAGCATAGCACTATCAGTGCATCACCTGCAATGTGTCAAAGCTGTCCCTCAGCATAAAATAGCATCCATGTGCAAAGCGTCCATAAAAATAGCATCCCACAAGGCAATTTGGGCCTATCAGCGCATCCAATAACGACCGCAATGCATCCAAATGGCCTATAAATCATCCACTGCAATCCAATGCACGCCACGAATGAGTGCACACTGCTCAAATTGCAACCAGAGTGATCTGCATAAGGTATGCTCAAGAAATCATAGTCCCACGGTAATGACCGCTACTGAAAATAAAACCTGAGATGCCTCAAAACATGGGTGCCATTGCATAATCGGACTCAGCAAGAAAATCTGCAAATATCTCTCTTCTGCCGAAACTCCAAAATCCCAACCGATGAGTGAGAAATGGGAGTCAACACTTATCCACTGCCATGTGGCATAAATCTAAGGTTTCAAAACCTTAGAATGAAAAATGCATAACAGAGAGACGAAATCGAATACACAGAGATCTATAACTCTGAAAAATACTCCACCGAATCATGCAAGAACTGACAGGTAGGGGTTTTTGGGCATCCGAAACGCAATGGGACAGACGGTTTCAGAAACCGTGGTCTCAATCACTGGGTCCAACACATGGACTGAAAAACGTTTTTGGAAACAGAGCTGTTTGTAAACTCCACCGGAGTGCCAATGATGAGCAACATAGAAGTTTTAGGACCTCCTGAGTCCACCGGAACTGATAGATCTGCAAATGGTTGCTCCAAACTTAAGTTCCAACACCCGGGCAGAAAAAAGCAGAAACTGACACAGTGAGTCAGAAATCCAATGAAATGATCCCGGATTCAAGAATGAAGGTGTTTCCAAGCTCCTGAAGTGAAGTGGACACCAAAATCAAGCAATAGTTGCCTCTACAAGTCAATACAGAGTCTCTGTCATCGAACAGAACAGGGAAAAGCTCAAAAAACGACTTTTTCTTTGAAAACACTTAACAGGCTCTCAAAACCACTTCACAAAACCAAAGTGACTTTTCCAAAGGTTCCTCCAAGGCCTCTACACACTCAGATGCAAGTAAAGTCACCCACAAAGCTTCCCACAGAGCTTCTCCTTCCTCCCACAGAGCTGCTAAGCTTCAAGCATTCACGCACGCTCAGCTAGATCACCCGGGCTCTGATACCAGTTGAGAGTGCTCTCAACGGAAGCAAGAACGGAAGAGGGAGAGAGAGAAACAGAGAGCCACACAAGTTTTGGTGGGTGCAGAACCACCCTAATCTTCTTTTTCATTCATTTATATATGTGTTTGAGTATTGTACATAACCGAGGTAAAGGCACAGTGACCTTTAACCCCCACACCAATACATCGTGAACTCCTACTGCTCGCAGTCTTCCAACCCTGACTCTTCCAAGTGGCTGGTGGCACGCTATCTCTCATCTTGGAGGGAGACCGTGAGGCTCCTCTCTTGTGCCAGGAGATCCTATAGGGAGCTGATCTGTTGGTCCTAGGTCTCCTGGGTGCAGGCGTGCCACTGCTCTGCCTATGATTGCTGCTCCAACGTCGTGTGCCGGGCTGATTCTGCCTTTTCTACCTGATTGATAAATGTTTGGACCAGGGATTTGCTAGTGGTGAGGTCATCTTTGACTTTTGTCAAAGGTGAGCTCGAGCTCTTCCACCTTAGCCCAGTACTCTTCGGCTTGATGTAGTGCGGCCTGGCCTGTTGCTTGAGCTGCAACCGTTGTCGAGTGGCTTTCATGTGCCGAGAGCTGGGATTGAACGAGGTTGGAGGAGAGTTGTGAGGCTTGCTTTTGCATCCTTTGTAAGATTGTGCAGGCGACTTGCGGCAATTGTGCCATGGCTTCAAAGAGGTTCATTTCTGTGGTGTTGGTGGGTGACAATTGATCTGCCATCACATATGGCTATAGCCTCCCGTTGCCCTGTACTAGGGTGTGCTCAAAAATTGTATGGCCTCTGCTGCCCAAGGCATGGAAGAGGTGCATGTGGCAAAGGATGCAGTCTCCTGAGGGGTGGTGGAGATTGAGACGAAGGGTACGGCGGGGGTTGTCGGCATTGTCTCGGCTCCTGGATGGATGCCTATTTTGATGGTGTCATCGCCTTAGAGGTCTTCAATGAGAATAGGCCCTCCTTGCACCTATTTGCCCTTATCTTGAGGACCTAGCTACGCTGCATGCGTAGTTGTCATTGCACAAATTGATGCAACTGGCTTTCCTCATATTGCTTGGGTGGCTGACTTTGTTCTGGTTGCACTTGGGGGACCGGAGTGGCACTTGGGATTGTCCATGCTCTCTGGGCCTAGTTTTTGTCTCTTCCTACTAGGTCGGCATGGGACCGATGACAGATTTCTCAACAAGTCCAAAGCCGATGGGTGGATGCTAACTTTTGAGGTAGTAGAGGACCAGCATGTACAACATGGGGTTGCTGATGACGTCCCTGTGGGTGCTGAGGTCCTCTCTCATCTGAATGCAATAGTAGTCAGCCCAATTCATCTTTTGAAAGTTCACCATGCTCAGCAAGATATTGGGCACAATGGCTTGATGATGATCCGAGTGCTTTACTTGAGTGAGCCATTGCAGGGCTCTTGCTGGGCGCTCTACCTCGGGCTTGTAGATGGTGTTGAACTAGATGCGGCCTCTACACTTGTGGTGGTCGTAGGGATAGAACTTCTTCAGGGAGTCGAGGTTCTTATTTTGTTGAGAGTATTTTTCTACCACCACTGGCAGGTTGAATACTACCCACACCATGTCTTGATTGATTTGGTAATGGTGGGAGCTGCCTGTTGCATCTCTCCAGACACCGATTTCGGTGTTGTTGTCGTATGTCTTGAGGAACTCCGCCAGCAGCTTCATGTCCAGGTGGCATGGGAAGCAATCTGCTACTCTCTGCAAGCCTGAAAAGTTAAGGTCTTCTACGACTACCGAGTCTCGAAGAGCGGAATATGCTGCTACAGTGTGGTAGTGGAGGGTGTAGTCCCGACCCTCGAATGCGAAGCACGAGTGGACCACGAAGGGACCACGCAAGCATTAAGCTCTCGGAGCCATGCTTCTCCCAATGGCGAGTGTGCTTGCGAACACATGATCTTGTACTCACCAGCGGTTGGCACTGAGCTACGCTTCCATGTTTTCGTGGGAGTTGTGCCTACTGCGACTGGCTCCTCTTGAGTAGCTTGTCTGGTGGAGGTGTCTTCCTCCTATAAGTCCTCCGCGAGTATTTTGTCCGGCATTTTAATTGTGGCTGAAGGGGTGCTCTGAGAGTCTAATGCACCAGTGGCCTCTAGAATAGGGCGAGGGTGGAGGTCTAGGTGTGACTCAAATTCAAAAAAGTCGTGTTCGGACTCCATGGCAAACAGAAGTGGGAGTTGCGTGATGAGGGAATCGGTGGATGAGGAAGAACAAGAGGACATCAATTTGTTGGTGGAGATGGAGGGGAAGTGGGCAAGAAACTAACAGATTTTTTGATAAATTTTGACAGAGTTTGGCTACAACTGCTATGGCGATGACCTGGCTGGGTAGGCCTACTTTTATAGATTTTTATTTCCCTGACTGGTGGGATACTGGTTTGGTGACGATCGGTGCTGAATTTATGGCGATGGTCGATGGTGAACATCATGGTATCTTTTCAATTTGCTTTCGTTTAGGTAGCCATCCATTTATGTTCCATCAAGGGTGGCTATTCCGCATGCCCCTTGGGGGGTGATCTCGACTACATGGTAAGGACCCATACCTCGGTAATTAAGCTTATATTTGATGTTGCAAACACTGTACAGGAGTGCCAAGTCTTCTTCTGCCAGGTCCTTGTTCTTGAGGTTGCAGTCGAACCACTTTTTACATTGAGCCTTTTCTACTTGGAGAGCATAGGTTGCTCGCAACCTTGTCTCCTCTAGCTTTTCAAGGTCGACTAGCCATTCGGCCAGTGCATTTTCCGTGAGTCTTTCCTTTATAGCAAGATGGAGGCTAGGCACTACATACTCCATTGGCAATTCTACCTCTACCCCAAAGGCTAACTTGAAGGGGCTACAATGAGTTGCCACCTTGTAGGAGGTCTTGTAGGCCCATAACACTGCTATGAGCTTATGCGCCCAGTCGGTATGACTGGCTTCTACCGTACATGTGATAATCTTACAACAAGTTTTGTTTGATCTTTTGGCCAAGCCATTTGCTCCCGAGTAGTATGGCATTGACATCCTATGAATGATCATAAACTCGCTTGTCAGGATTGCTATGGTTTTCTTGAGGAAGTGAGTTCCTTGGTCACTGACTAACTTCAATGGGCATCCAAACCATGTGATGACTTGTTCATATAAGAACTTGGCGGTGGATCTTGCATCAGCCTTTATCGTGGCTCTTCCTTCGACCCACTTGGTGAAGTAGTCAGTAGCTAGGATGATGTATCAAGCCTCGATCCCCTTAGCGACTGGGCTTATGGGACCAATGAAATCAATGCCCCACTTCTCAAAGGGTTGGTTAGCTCTAGGATCTCAGTTAGGGGCATCATGTCATCCCTGTGTGGGATTTGGATGCGCTGGCAGGGGTCACATCATTTGATGAATTTGGCCGCATCTCCAAAGAGCATTGGCCACCAGAGACCAGCTTGCAGCACTTTTCATGCTGTGAAGACAAACATGTTATAGCTAACAAGTAGTGCCTGAATTTCTTGACTGCAAAGGCCATGGCAAGACCCTCTCTCTCAATGGTGGTGTAGTTAACTTCGACCTCATTTAGTTGATAGTTGGCGAAGTATACTAGGTAATCCAAATTATGTTCCCCGAGGCTGAGCTAACACACATCCAATGGCAATTTAGTTAGAGGCATCAATGTGGACGTGGAATATTAAATTACAGTCGGGAGACCTCAATACTGGGGCGATGGCTAGAGCTAGCTTGAGGGTTTCAAAGGATGTTTGACATTCATCAGTCCAGTCAAAGGATACTAGCAATTTGTATAACAAGTGGGCTATGTTGGCATAGAACAATATGAATCTCTGGTAATAGCCAGTATGTCCAGTAAATCATTGGACTCCCTTAGCGTTGGTGGGGGGCTATAACTCCAAAATGAGTTTGATTTTATTGTGGTCTGTAGAGATTCCATTCTGAGACACTATGTGACCCAGGATGACACCATGTTTGACCCAAAATTGGCACTTAAGGGGGTTGAGGGATATGCGTTATAAGTGACACTTCTCGAGGATGAGCCTGAGATACTTCAGGTGGTCATCCCATTTCGAGTTCATGTAGATATCGTCCAAGAAGTCTTCTACAAAGTCCCTCAGGTATTCCTTGAATACCATGATCACCATACATTGGAAAGTAGCTAGGGCATTGGTTAGACCAAATATCATAACCTTGGCTACATATACTCCCGATTCGGTTGCGAAGGTAGTCTTATGTTGATCTAAGGGGGCGATTGAGACTTGGTTGTAACCTGAAAATCCATCTAGGAAGCTATACCCTTCCTTTCCAAAGAACCCTTTCTAGAACATGTTCTGTGAATGGCAGGGGGTAGTGGTCATGTCTGGTGGCTACGTTAACCTTCTTTGAATCCACGCATACTTTGATTTTTCCATTCTTCTTCAGAACTATCACAATGGGCATCTGTATGCTCGATCTCTTAGATGAATCCTGCATCTATGAGTTTTTGGATTTCTTCCCTCACTATGAGTGCATACTTAGGATTCATAGGATAGGGGCATTGCCGCACGGGCCTAGCATCATCCATCATGGGGATTGTATGCTGCACTACTACGGCAGGTACTCCCTTCATGTCCGTGTACTCCCATGCCATGCAATCCTTAAATTCCCGTAGGAGAGCTATTAAGGCATTATCCTCATTGGAAGTGCGGTCATCAGCAACAAATATGGGTTGTGGGTCCTGGCCTTTCGGGGCTAAGTTTACTTCTTTGACTGGGGCTGGTCCATCATACCCTTGAGAACAACCATCCTCTCGGTTTCTTTTGGCCTGTTGATATAAGATCTTGCGATCCTGAATAGTATAGGCCTTATAGTGTGCTGGCACTTGTCATAGGTCTTCTTTATCCTCAAACTCCTTCTCATTTTCTACTTGGGTAGTGGACTTTTTGGTCCTTGATTGCCTTTGGATACACAATATTTGGGACCTGAAGGGGGCTCTTCCCTTGTACTTATAGAGTCGAGGGCGGTGGTTACCCTACTCAACCTATTTTCCCAGTTAGAGGAAAACTCATGGTGGGCGGTCGTGGCACCTATGTAGGTTAGCTAGTGAAGATATGATTTTACCCTTATTGCTCCCTTGCTTACCTCTTGTGGTTTGAGCATATTGAACATCCTTAAGGGAACTACTGGGGTCAGAGACCCTCGAGCTCTGGGGCGGTGATTTGAAACCCTACTCTTTTTGGGACATCTATGTTGGCTAAGATCTGCATCCAGTTCTGCGAGAATTCTGGCTCGGGAAGAGGTGCATACCAAAAGTCATCAGACTCCTTCTCATCCTCTCCCTTGTCACAGGGTTGGAATAGCTTTACGAAGGTGGTTTGGGCAGTGGTGTCAGACTCTGCAACAAATAGGTGTCCTAAAAATGGGTGGGCCTTGTAGGTATGTAGGTCCACTCTCATGGTTTGCTCCTTCTGCCCCGCAAGTAGATATTATCATTACGCCAGTCATGCACGAGTTCGGACATTTGCAAAAATGGCCTGCCTAGGATAGCTTCATACCCGAACTGTCATGTGAAGTCCATGACCACGAACCAGACAGGGTACGTGAATCCAAAAACCTTAATGTTTATGCCCGTCAGTACTCCTAGAGGTTGAGTGGTTCCTCCATCTACTAGCTTTACTACCAGATGGGTCTGCTTGAGTGTGGGCTTTACCCACTTTTCCCAGCATTCCTTGGTGTAGACACTCACTCTTGCTCTCCCATCTAGGATGGCTTCTACCTTCTGGTTTTGGTAGACTATGGGGATTGAGGCATTTGTGTCATCCCCCTCGAAATACTGGCCTAGCTTGTTGATGGGAATCTTGGGTAGGTTCTACCCCTTATCTAGCATTGATTCATTGGGCCTAGGGCTGGCAGGGGCTGGAGGTAGGAACGGCCTGTTCATCCAATTAGATAGATCATGCCTCTTAGTAGAGACACGATCGGCATTTTCACTTCTATAGATAGGAAGGCAGCCAACCCATCACTATTGTAGGGTTTTGATGAAGCTTCTTCCTCCATGGATAACATGTCATCAAAGCCATGCAGGTCTCCTTCATCTTGGAGGTTGTGCAGCACTGGGTCCTCTTGGAACATCTTCTACATCAGATCTAGAGCTTTCGATTGCTCCAAGCTGAGGTGTTCTTCTTCCTCCACTCTTTCTGGGACCTTGAGACATTTTTCTCCTTGATGCCCCATCAGGTGGACTATGGATGGATGGTATCTGATCCCTTATTGGCCTTCAATCGATGCTTGAACTTATCCTAGCACTCATGCACCAAGTCCTAGGCATCCTTTACGTATTGCTTTTCTAAGACTGGGTCAAGGTAGGTGTCTTTGTAGGTGGGAGCCGGTGCTAGGCCCTGAGCCTACATTGGTTTGTCTACTTCTGGAAGTGGAGGTACCTCAGGGTGGATGGAGGACTGTTCAAAAGCAGAGGAGGTGGGAAGGGTAGCTATATCCTCATCGAAACTATCCTGGATGGACACCTAATCAGGGTGCCTTATCTTGCATCCATGTAATGACTTGTAGTGGCACGGTGGCCACATGGCCTTATTCAATGCTAAGCAGATTGAGGTAGGTGCTCTTTGGCGAGGTGAGTGGAGTGGTTGGTCTTCTCATGGGACAGAGATGCTCCATGCCACATCCTAAACTGGCATTCTTACTTCATACAAGGATCGTCCTGACATTCTTACTTGACTCTACACCCGAGGACCTAACTGATGGGGCTACTTCAGAGGGGGCCAAGGCCTTATCTGAATCCGCTTTGTCCTTCATGTTGTCACATATACGAATGGCCACTTTGCTGCATAGATCAAAGGAGGTGAGGTTCATCAACATGAGATGGTTGTGCAGCTTTGGGTCTGCTAACCCGATAAGGAAGTGTGGCAACAGTCGTTCGTCACTCATTCACTCATAGGGTTCACAGTGGGCATTGAGGTGCTCAATCCTCGCAATGTAATCCCTAAGGTATTCTTTGTTGTTTTGCTTCACCCCATACAGCTGGTTGATTGGGCTCCATTTATGGTCGCTGGGAGTGAATCCCACAATAAAATCCTTTCTCAATGTCTCCCAGTTGATATTTTCCTCTAGGGTGAGAGCTCTATACCATTGACTTGCCTTGCTGTCCAGGCTAAGGTGGAATGCATTGGCCATTTCAAGGTCGCCTAGTGCACCAAGAGCTTCACAAATCTGCTCAAACCTTTCCACGTTAGAGACCGGGACTCCTTCCCCAACGAACTTGGTCATCAACTTGGAAATAGCTATGGGATGGCTCCTCGAGGGATTTGCCATCCCTGCAAGGAACACTGGTGCAGGTGGAGGTGGTGTTGCCCCCCTTCCTAGGGCATTTACCAAAATACAGATAGCCTCATCAATCAACACCATTTGAGTAGCTAGAGGGGGTGGTGTGGTTGTGGGCCTGACGGGTTGCAGGGTTGGCCTTAGGCCTAGGTGGTGGGGTCCATGTAGTTGCTGGTGTTGGCATCGGGATGGAAGTACCCATGCCTACATTCATTGGTGCAACCAGTAGAGATGGGTAGGAATGGACTCCCAGAGGTGGGGGTCTTGGGGCACGGTAGCATTGGTCCCATGCTACGAGCTGGTTGGTGGGCTACGGGTATAGTAACGGTAGTGTAATATGGTTTTGGCGATGGGCGGTGGCGTACCCTTTCCACGACGATTGATGGAATAAGGAAATAGCATTGAGCAGTGCGATGGATGTATGGCAACGATTGGTGGGGAAATAGGTGCCACGTGGTCGGTGCGATTTGAAGGATGAACTATCCCCATGAGCATAGGGATACCCATGGATGACACCGCATTGGTGAGAAAATAACTCAGCGGGATCATATAGTAACGACGGCGTAGTGCACGGACAACACCGGACGACGGGATTTCACAGTGATGGGCGGTGCGATGTAGTAACGCGACAGCGGGAGGGAACGGTTACAACTGACAGAGGGGTAGGTTCATCGCACCGACGGTAGGATAGTAAAATAGCAACGGTCAATGGGGAACCACTATAGCACCAGTCACCGACCTGTCAGATTGGTGCGGAAGTAACTCTGATAAGCATTAACTTCAGGCAGCGAGATAGACCATGGTCAGGGGTTAGGTCAGTGGGGAAGTGCTATGGTGCTAGGTCAAGAACGTTTGACTGGCGAGATCCGATTAATGCATCGGTTGGCGGGGAATCTGGTTGGTGTGATATGCTACAGTGTCGACTCAGCAAGAAAGCCAGTCACAGTTGCACTGACTGAGATTGGGTGATTCTTGAAGATTTTGCAGCCTTCTGTTCCTGTTTTTTTGTGATGGGGGGGTGCTACACTACCTAATCTACCTACTCAATGAGAAAAAACTTAAAAACAAACACTTTTTGGAAGTAAAAAACCAAAAACGTAGAAAAGGCAACTTCTAGAACATGAAACTACTTCAAAACTTGATAAAAATCCTTAGTTTTGTTGTTTTTTGAGGTGATTAGCCTACACAAACACGTTAGCAATCAAGTATGCTACATTCCTATCAACTTGAAACACCAAAAAGCAACCAAAACAAGCTTCCCAAGCTAAGAAATGACATTCCTACATGAAAAAATAAATTTCCGTCCTCTCTCTCTCTCTCTCTCTTTCCACCTCTCTTCTCTCCTACAACTCTACTAACAAGCTCCAAGTTAAGCTTGAAAACTTGTGCAATGGGTAGATATTGAAGGGAGACAAGTGCAAATGCAAAAGCATACCTTTTATTCCTGACAGCAGTGCCAAAAATGTGGTGTGGTCTCAGCGGTGACTCACATGTCGTGGGGTAGTTGAAGATATGTCGCTCGGGGGGGGTCACTCATCATATGTAACCCTATCACATGAGTTCAACAGATGGGTTTTTATTAATTCCATTACTTACATATATATATATATACATAAGGAATTAAATTAATGCCCAAAGCTTAATATACAAAAGGGTGTTTTATATTAAAAAAGTTTCAGAAGCTCCTAACATGCAACATGAAACATGGACATTTGGGTTGAGTGATTTATGTTTTGGGACCTACAATTCCACTAGCTTTCAACATAACTTTAACTACCTAGTGATATTGACCATAGTTTTTCATCTTTCTCTATTTGTTAAGGTTGATACTTCTTAGGAGATGATGGAAAAACTATTATACTCTACTACTCAAATGTATTAAGCATTCTTGTGCATAAGTATGAGAACTTGGTGGCATGCGAAGTATTCCACACTACTAAAATCTATCATGCTAGGTGTGACTGTGGCTAGGCAAATAATTATTATTATTATTATAATAACAATAATTCAAGATTTATTTTTGCAAGTTGAGGCAGCCTTATTAAGCTCATTTGCCTTTCAAGAGAATTGAAAGAAAAATTAGGGCCTTCTATAGAAGGCCAGTTTTAACATTTGCCCTTATCACAAAAAGATAGGCTTCTAGAGGAGTGTAACTTTTTGGGAAAATTTTGTGTGATATGAATATTGCTTATACTTTATTAATACGCCCAATAACACAATATGATAGGATCCTAGGAAATATGAACATCCTAAAGACTAAGTCACTAGTGACCATTGAAGTCTAACTTCTAAAGACTGAAGGTATCTCTGGGGGGGTTCACCTTGGGAAAGGTAGGGTGCATTTATCCCCGACATCCTATAAGTCTTCAAAACACCTACATAAGCCAACCTTTTGATCAAATAGAGAAGGGGTACCTAGTAAATCTTAATTTCTACATTAGCACCAAAGACATTGAACTCTTGGTTTTCAAGTTGTTGATGGCGTGCAATTCTAACCATGTCAAGTGTGACACTTGGATGTTGTTTTCCTTAGAAAGGTTGCCCAAAATTCTTCGACTCTTCGTGGTGGTCAAGTGATAGAAGAAATTGAGCACCATCATCATTTTGGGCCTATAATATTATGTTTGCATCAATAGAAGATGAAAAAGTACAACTAGTACTCTAGGCATGTTTGAAAGACCTCTTGATGAAAGATTCAAGCCTGCTCACTTCTTGCCTCCAAATCCAAAGCCATAAAAATACCTCATATTGCAAGATAGAGAGAATGAGAGAAGTTGCATGCATAAAGCACTATAGAGGCAAGAAAATGTTGCATATCACTATCTACAAGAAGAAACTCCAAAAATGGCAAATTTAGGGTTTGCGGATCCCTTGCAAGATCTTCTTTTCAAAAGCTCTCATTTGAGTTTTCCCCTCGCCCCTTCCTCACATAAATCCTCACTTCTCTCATTCTTTAAGTTTTTCACAACATGATTTTCAACCTTATTAGGTGGTCATATGTGTAATTAAAAGGATAGGACTCAATGGAAAATGAGGAGGAGGCTTAAGGACCTACATGAGGAGAAGGAAGGTTAGGATTGATAGGTCCAAGAGCATCCTTGCAAGGAGGAGAGGGAAAAAAAAGAGGAGCGAAAATTACAATGTTTATTAAAATTTGTGAAAAGAAAAAGAATCCAAGAAATGTCCCCTATCTTTCTTGGGTGTCAATTGTACTACATTGGAGTTGCCTCTCCCCTATGTAGCCTCTGCATCTCTCCAAACTTGCAAGCACCTCTTGCATCTCTCTAGACTCCTAGAAACCAGGCATGGATGTGGATATCAAGTGTCTCCTCAAGTCTTTGAATCCACCTCCAGGTGAGACTTTTTGCATAGTGTTTATGAATACATTCTCACAAGACTCATTTTGGTGGCTAATTTTTGGAGGAATGGTCATGGTCATGGTATTTCATCATGATGGTCCCTTGTGCATGGCTCTAAAACAACACAAGAATGAGAAAAATTACAAAGTGGAGGACTCTCCTTCACAATTTGCCCACTTTAAGCCATATCCCTAGCTCATTCATTGCTCTTATCTCTAGCAGAAATGTAATTCTTCCTTCATACTACTTGGTTCACAATTTACCCAACTTACTGGCTCCTGCATTGCCAAGGATATTCTTGCAGAAGCACATACCTTTGCCAAGATTTTGATTTCATCCATACAAATGAAGAACTGAATCAATTTTCTCTTACCTTGCCAAGAGCAAGTTCTAAAGCCTGAATTATCAAATGATAAAGTCTCTTGAATAAGTGCAAGCCCTGGGATTATCCTGGTATGCAAACTTATTGTGGGGGAAGTATAGATTATTTTTCTATCTTTAGTCCCAACAGTCGCCTCAATACCTTGATAATCAATTTTGGAGCATTCACATTACATATGTCAAATATCTTTCTTGTCTCAACATTCAATTGTGGAGAGGACCAATTGTTTATTGATACCAACACATTTCCAAGACATGGCTATAAACATATTCATATTAATCATGGTCTCTTCAAGATGCATGCTCTTTCCACATGATTGATTTAATACTCAAGTATTATGTGGATGGAAGGGACATTTGCTTGGCAATAAGATTTACTACATCCATTGGTAGTAGATCTTATTTGCTTTGAAGGTGTGATTGCCAAGAGACTTCCTCATATTTGTAGCAAGTTTTGTACAAGACATTTAGGACACTTCCAACAAACACAACTACATTCCTAGTATAAACAACATTGTAAAAATATATACCATATGTTAAAAAGTAGCCAAAGTAGCCGACTACTACTTGGCATGCATGAAAATAGTAAATCATGACCGCACAATCATTCTAACAAGTAGAAAGAATAAAAAGCAAGCAAGCAATCTTAGATCACCACATGTCTCCTTGCATGTACTATGAAATGACCCGTAGGGCAATGGCCAAAAAGAGCAAGCAAGATGTACAATTACACAATCAAGTGGCATGCAATTCTATACAAAAGGATCACAAGGCCATTCTAGAAAAATACGCGACCTCTTGCATGAAAATCCTTACAATAAAAGGAAAGCTTTTAAAATTTGACTTGTTTCCTTCCCGCCTACCATCCCGATTCTTAACCCCTCTCACCCTTTGCCTCCCTCTTCACCCGTCCGTCCCTCCTACTACGTCCGCCCTGAGATCACTAGCAATTTTGCACTCTCCCTTCTCCTCCTCTCTCCAACCCCATCCAAATGGTGATGGGCTACAAGCGATCTGTTGCTACCCAGCATCTCTCTTTTGTTCATATTTTAGATTTTATTGGTAGACATAGGAGAGCAAACACCCTTCCACAGCCTTGCAATGGCAATGGAGAGCTAGAATTTATGAAGATGGAGGCAGTGGCACTCAAATCTGAGAATTCCTTTTGCACTATAAGACATCCAGTACAAGGATTTCCATGAAGAGGTAGCTTTTGCAAGATCTTGGGAGGTAGAACCTGTGCCCTAGATTGGGAAATCCAAGAATTTCATGGGCTTTTGGTTGCATTATCTTCGCTCTCGTCTACTGCACTGCTAGAATTTCAGGTGAGTCTTTAGGTAACTTCTCATCTACTATAGTGCATTGTCTAGATGTGTCTTCTGCTCATCCTCCACAAATCTAAGTTTCTTGCAAGTTGACTGAGTTACCATGATCTGCTAGTTCTCATTATAGTGCAATGCATTACTGTTTTTGCAAAATATTTGAGAGTGTCTTTCTAATCAAATTAAATTATATCCCTTTGCTGTCGGGCAGGGAGCTATATCAATCTTGCGGTCACTTGAGGCTTGCTCTTGGCTCAAAAGTTCACATTACATTCCGCTCTTGCCTTGGGTATACCAAAGGGGATGATTTGGGTGGCAAGATCTTGTTTTGGTGTACACTATCTCCTCTATGATAGATGCCAAGCGGAGTTGTGAGAGAATGGTGAGCATTGTTTGACGTTCCTTAGATGAGTAGTTTGAGAGGGAGCACTTTGTTTAGTTACACTATTCTAAGTTCTCCCTTTGTTAGATTGGGAGGCTCAAATGACTGAGAATTGTCACTTTGTTGGTCTATGAGGGTCGACCTGGTTGGCTCTTAGTGGCCCTGTTTGGCCAACCCAAACAGGCCTCTTTGTAACCTCTTGGCCATGTGGCATGTTGCCAGTGGCCCAGGCCCATAACATCCCCAAACAGGTGGCTACAAGGTGCAGACCAATTGCCAATACCCCACCATCATTTTGGCTATGTTCTAGCCCTTGATTGTCATCTCCAGCCCTATTCTGACACCTCTTTCTCCAAACAACTTCCTGCTCCTAGATAGGTCCTTTAGGTTGGACTCGTGCTACTCCAAGTTGCTCCCAAAGTGCTCTTCAAGTGGATGGAATGAGGCTCTCTTTTAAGGGCCAAAGAGCCCCCAAAATGGACCGACCCAAGCAGCCCCATACCTCACGACTGACCCAAGCAGCCCCATACCTCACCAATGATTACAATACACAGAAGTATGAATTAGACAAGACTAAGTGGAATATTTTCAATGACTTTGTGATGGGGCATTAAGAGCATTTGGTGGGTTCTTCTTCCTTGCACTTCTATATACTATACAAGAAGCTTTCCAGTTGTGCTTGGAATAGATTTTCTTGATGGAGGTCCTTTTTTATCACTTCTGCAGGAGGAGTCATACAAGTGAAGCTTCGTGAAGTGCATTTTGGATACATAGTCTGAGATGGGATTCAGACTTGGTACATAGTGGTTCTGTATCCATATGGCAAAGCATGTTTTGTTACTACATATTGGCTATGTTGGGCATAGGAGGGTTTAACAGGATTTGGCAAATCTGGTTTTATAGGAGTGCTATATCTTAGCATGCGGCAAAGGAAGGGTCTAGTACTAGATCTTGAAATTTATTAAAGCAAGGTTTTGCACGAGCACTATACCTTGGGATTTATTACAACAAGGTTGGCTAGTAGAATTTGAGTACTACTTTTTGGTATGTTTCAATTTGTATTATAGCAAGGGTTTGAATGCTTGCAACAAATGGGTTCTTAGTCTATGCTTTTCCATGTGTTGTAGCAAGGTTTTGCATGAATAGGCCATCTATCGAAAACCACATGAAGTGTCAAGATGTTGGAAGATAATTCTTTTGGCACTTGATAGCTACTTTGTTCTATTTTGTTGGGGTCAATCATATGTTTTCAAGTTTGACATTTGTATAAGGGAATTTTTTAGGAATGATGTTTTGAGCTGAGTGGTAATCTCAAGAAGAGTTGTAACCCCAAAGATACCACTTTGGAAACTTTTGGGAGATTTGTATATCAATAGGACATTTCCTACTATAAACCGTCAATCTTTTATTCCATTTTCTCCCATATCTGTGGTTGTCTCATAGGATTGTGAGAGGAGCTGCCGATGGTATTACTAGAGGTGGCTCAATCAAGGCTATAATAAATGGGGTTGTGGTAGATTTGGTGACAGTATGACTGTACGAAGACAACTTTTTTTTGGATTATTACGTTCTGTGATAGCTATATATTAGAGAGTTATTCATATCAGATGCATCTAAATACTAAGGTGTAAGATAAGTGCTTTCTTCCCACTTCTTCCTATGCAACTTTTTTAAACTTTAAGGCATTTTTGGGGCATCTATTAATGACATAATTGGGAATATGCACTACCTCTATCCAAGATATATTTTGGCATTTTAAAAAGGTACCTAATTGTCTCCACAAGATGCTAGTTATTTGTTTCTATCACTCCATATTCCCTAGGAAGTATATGCATTAGTGAATTCTTCTTGACTCTTTTTCTACAAAATTCAAACAACTCTCCTCTTCCTTGGGGTTATTTGTTTCTATCACTCCATCTTCCCCAAGAAGTATATGCAAATTCTTGCTTGACTCCTCTCTTTCTACAAAACTCAACCAACACTGAGTCTTCCTTGGGGTTTCTATTTTATTGCCATTTAAATAGTTAATAACCAAGCATCCATGAGACTTGAAAGCAACCTACATTTTTTGTGTAATGACTGGCATTGATAGATATCTATTGATAGTTATTGTGTGATCTCAAGTTCAAACAATGATGTGCGTTTCATGGAAGATAAGTTGGATGGGACCAACTATCCCATATCAAAGTAAAAAATAAAGGATGCATAATATAAAGCAAGCAAGTATAATTCTTATTACTCAAATAAAGAAATTTTGGTTCCATCACATATTGAGTGTTAAGACAACACAGAACTGTCCAACAATGTAAGAATGTTACAACCAAAGAGTTTGTTGTGCAAGCTCTTCACATGAAGGATGGGGAATCCATCTAGTCTCTCGATAATATTTAAAGTGATAATGGTGCAACTTTATCTTTGGCTCTTATTAAAATTTCTGAATACCAATGTTGGTCTATTTGCTTTTCACTCTATCTTCACGTTGCAAGAGTCACATGGCTAACTCTAATGGGAACAATGTATACATTTGAAAGCAGCAGGACATAATTAGCATGATTAGGCTTTCACCTTGTATGGTAGAGGATGTGAAAGAGACAAGAATGCAAGAGGATGATCACATGATAGAGGATAATCACATGAAAATGTGTGCAAAGCCATTTCTTGGGATTAGAAATGCCTCCAAATGCTTCTAATGAATTGATATAATTTGGGTGTGTATTAATATGCCTCACATGAGAAATGTATTGTGTAACACTGATGTGGTCTTCAACCTTGTCTACAAGAATCCTTCACAGCTTGGCTCCATTGAACTTGGTTTTCTTGTGAAGTAGGCACTTGGGACTGAGTGCACCTTGCTTATGAACAATTAGGGTAGCAACTCATTATGGCATTTTGAAGATATTGTAGACTTCCAAAGTAGAAAATGACTCCATGTACATATACAAGACTAGGAGATGGATGTGCCAAGCTCTCATGTGTAGCATGAACACTTGAGCAAGATACAATAGGATTTACAAGTATTACTTATATTATATTGCTAGTGATTCGTAAACTTTTGTGGGAGTATTTGAGGTTTAGGGCTCTAAACTTGATGAGACTTTGTAATCATCTACTAGATAACCCATCCATAATTTCTAGCTCTTCATAACTTAGTTTGGATTCCAAAACTACAAGATACACAAAAATTAGTCTTTTTGTGCCATCATGATCCAAGAGATGTAGTGGTTCAATGGTCCTCCAAACCACGTCCTTTGGATGAGAGTGAAAGGCCATTTGGTATCCCTATTGGAGAATGAGTCCATAGTGGCAATCCATGGTGCTAGTAGTGATGAGAGCAAATTTTGGCTTGTGTGAACCTAGGTTAAGAATGCAATATGAAGGTGAGACATGGTTTGAGAGTAGAGTTTTATAGTTTTTTAACCATTTGTAGAGATATTCTAAAAGCTCTAGAAGGATTGCTTGTACAATATTGCCAGTGATATGGAAATTTGTGGGACTATTGGGAGGGTTGGGGATTCAAACTTGATGAGACTTTGCAAGAACCTACTGGATATCCCATCTAAAATTTCTAGCTCTTTAGAGCTTAGTTTGGATCCTAAGTATGCAAGATGCAAAAAAATTAGGGTTTTTCTACCATCTTGATCCAACAAATGTTGCAACAGCCCAATGGCCCTTCAAATTGAATCCAATGGGAGGGTGCCTTGGATCCTCTATTCTTACACTACAATGGTAGTGTATATACACATTTTGGATGAGTTTAACAAAATTTAGTATCCTTGTCGACGATGGCAATCCATGGGTGCTAGCAATGAGAGTAGTCATTTTTTGCATATTTGAAACCTAGGCCAAGACCTTCATATATTTCCTTTGGTCTTATTTAATAGATTATAAAGTGTTCATTCTAACACATTCTAGAGGGTACATGAGGTTGGAACTTTAGCCAAGACAAGTGCATGAGGTTGGCACTTTAGCCAGGACAAAATTTTCATGGTTACTAGTAGCAATTTTAGGCATGGCTACAACCTAGGCCACTTTCTTTAGGATGAGACCTAGATTGGGAGTTTGGTTTTGAAGACTTAAACTTGTCTAGAAGTCTCTTTCATAGCTTGTATCTGCCATTGAGATCGGTTTTTTGGCGAAGGCAGCATAGCACGACCTATATGATTGAAGTGTGTTTTTCACTTGTCTCTAACAGAAGGATATTCTTAAAGTTGTCCTCAAAAGAATACATTTACAGAAAGGGATTTTATAATTTCATGAAAATCTACAAAGGGGGTGATAATAATTTCTAGAAAGTGGTTACATAGGGCTTTATAAAAGAGGCATTGAATGCACGTGATACACTAAGTGACCCCTCCCGAGATATGTCGATGGAGCTTCCACTCCTGACTACTCCTTGTGGGAGCAATGCATAGCACGAGTCGTCCACAAGCTCAACGGTGACTCACATGTCGTGGGGTAGTTGAAGATATGTCGACGGAGCTTCCACTCTTGACTACTCCTTGTGGGAGCAATGCATACCATGAGTCGTCCGCAAGTGTCACTCAAGCGGCCTCCGGATTATTGCAATGTGGTTTCGCACGAGAAAGAGGGAAGGGGAAGAGGAAAGGGGGAGAAGGAGGAGGAGGAAGAGAAGAAGGAGAAGGGAGTGAAGGGGGATAGAGTGACAACCACAAAGGCACTACAATGGAAACAAGAGAACGCCCAAAACACTCTCTTGGAAGAGAAGAGGGAGTTTGTATTCAAACTTGTGCAAACAACAATGAAGACCAAAGTCAAACTTTTGGCCTTTTATATAAGTAAGCTTTTGAAGGGAGGGCCAACCCTTTTCCTTTTTAGCACTCTCCCTCACTTTACAACCATGGGCTCTTGGGCTCATAGGGCACCAAGGCATATTGCTCTTCTTACCGACTCTCCCTCTACTAGCGGAAATAGCACTTGTGTTAACCATATTAAAGCGCTTGGGACAAACCTAGTATTAGGAGGTGATCCTGACAAGTTCCCAAATAGCGCTTGTGTTAGCCTCGCCACTCCTAGGCTCAGGTGATTTGGGGTTCAAACTCCCTGAGTACCCTCACACCTTCACCTATTTGGGGTTCGAACCTCATGAGTGCGGCTCAAAACTTGGAGTGACAAGGCTAGGCTTCCCTAAGACACTTAAAGGTAATCCTAAATGTTACTAAGAAGCCTTTTCTTCAGAATATTTGGAGACTCCCTAAGCTTGAACTGTCTTCTTTCATGGCTATTTTCGTTGGCATCGCTATTTCCCTTGGATGTGGAGCTAAATAGTGCAAGGCGCATACACTTTGAAGTATGCATCTCCTTGTTCCAGCACCTCCTTATTCTAGGCGGGGGTAGCTAGAACGTACCACCTGTGCACGTTTCCTGGAATCTTTGGACTTTTGGGCGGGCTTGGGGTATTTGGGGATCAAATTCCCTGAGTTTGAGCTATACTCCTTTCATGTGCACATTGCTTGTAATCATTGACTGTGGTGTATTTGGGTATCAAAATCCCTTGAGCTTGTCCTGTTGAAGTAGATCATTCGGCTTGGTCACCTTTACTCATTGATTACCCTGCATTTGGCGGTTGTACTTGTGGATATTAACAAGGTCTTATAGGATAGAATCCAAATTTGATACATATTAATTCTGATAAGACCTTTAAGTATTTTGGATTGCCTTAAATGCATGCCCCTTATAGTCTATTTCACAATTATAGCTATGCCCTTTTTATATTATTCTCTTGCAAGAAAAGATTCTGTACAAATACAAATAAAGTTCAGGATATGATAAATTGTTTTGTTAGAAGGATTACATGTTAGCCGGTAAATATTAATATTTTGGTTAGCTTTCTCACACACATGCTTGGATTCACATTAATAATCATAACTCACAATTCCTATAAAACAATTCTAAATAGAAAGAAGATTACCTTGAAAAAGTCACCATGTTTTCTTGATTATCCCAAAATGGGCTATCTATCAAGATGGCATGGCATTGATCAAAGGCCTTTTCTTCGGAATATTTGGGGACTCCCTGAGTTTGAGCTGTCTTCTTTCATGGCTATTTTTGTTGGCGTCACTATTTCCTATGGATGTGGAGCTGAACAATGCCAGGCGCATGTACTTTGAAGTGTGCATCTCCTTGTTCCAACACCTCCTTGTTTTGGGCGGGGGCAGTTGGAACATACCACTTGTGCACGTTGCCTTGAATCTTTGGACTTTTGGGCGGGCTTGGGGTATTTGGGGATCAAACTCCCTAAGTTTGAGCTATACTCCTTTCGTGTGCATTGCTTCTAATCATTGACCGTGGTGTATTTGGGTATCAAAATCCCTTGAGCTTGTCCTATTGAAGCACCTTTACTCATTGATTACCCTACATTTGGCAGTTGTACTTGTGGATATTAATAAGGTCTTATAGGATAGAATCCAAATTTAATACATATTAATTCTAATAAGACATGCGGTTGGTACACCGCCCATGAATAATAGCTGGATGACAGCTATCCTTATGTACTCTAGTTCGTGGCTCAGTTAGTATGCCACCTTAGTTAGCTGAGTTTGGTTTGAGACCCACATATAGGGTTCTTCTATTTCTTTGTACTAGAGTTCTTTTGGCTTTCACAACTAAGAAGAGGAAAACTATTTTTCAGCCTCCACCTTTGTGTGTATTCCCCCATTGTGTATGTGAGAAAGCCGCAAGTGAGACTCCTTCCTTCTCTCCCACTATCTTCACAACTTGCAGTTATTGCACAGAGTAGTCAGAGGCACTTTCCTTTCAGCTTCATTTTCTTTGCAGGTGCATTTGTAGTTTTTTTTTTTTTTTCAAGCAAAGAAAGAATGTTTTTATATTATGTCATATGTCATAAATGACATAGGTATAACTTGACGTTCCGATTACATCTGGTTCACTGAAACCAAAAGAATGAAAAAGATAAAGCAAATGAAGATCATACATTAGTTATAGACTGAGATTCTTTAAGTTTAGCTTTGAATTCTTTAATCAATGCCTTGCCATCTCTATAGATAGCACATTTGCCTTCTTTTCTAGCTGCCTTCACCTTTGCAAGCTCTAAGGCTTTACCTTTTAGCTTGGTTTTTGCAAGCTCCTCTGCAATTCACACTAGAAGTCCTTTTAACTTGTTGGATTGTCGAAGAATCCATGTCCTTTCTTCTCTTGTGCTAAAAGTAAGAATTCCGTGAGCTTCTGAATAACCCCAAAATCTGCATGTCCCCAATCAATTCCTGGTAGAGCTTTGTTGATTCTTTCAAAAGTCTCACTGTTAGTAGCTTTAGCTACAAGCCAATTGTCTGGTAGTCCTCCAATTCTAATTTTCTTTGAGTGGAGCTTCCTTCCTTTTTGAAGTCTGTGGACACTAGTGGGCAGTACAAATCAGGAGAATACATTTTTGAGATATTAAAAGATGCCATTCTTGATGTTGGGCCAGATAATGTGGTGCAGGTGTGCATGGACAATGCATTTAACTGTGTGCGAGTAGGAAATTTGATAGAGGAGGAGTGGCCCCATATATTTTACACTAGATGCACATGTCATTGCCTTGACCTCTTGTTTGAGGACATTGGGCAGCTTGCTTGGGTGAAGCCATTGTTAGCACATGCCAACATGATTGTGACATTTGTTACTCGAAAGCACACTGTGTTGGCATTGTATAGATCTTTCAGCAAGACCTACACAGACTCCGTTTGCTTACATGTTTATCATGTTAGCAAACTTGTTAGATGAGAGAGTCTACAATGGATTGCGTCATATGGTTGTGAGTGATGAGTACTGTAGGAAGAATGTATCACACACCTTGAAAGCACAACAGGTGTCTTCCATTGTATCGGGTGCATCATTCTGGCAGGAAGCAAGAGTCATAGTGAAGATATGTGCACCTATTCTGAAGATCCTTCGTTTGGCTGATAGAGAAGGGGCTACCATGGGACTTGTATATGAGCTCACAGATCGAATGGTGGAGAAGATTCAAACTATGGCTGGAATAGACTCCTCAAAGTTGACTAATGTGAAAGCCTTGTGTTGAATAAATGGGATATGATGCACTCTCCTTTGCATGCAGCAGCTTTTGTTCTCCATCCTATTTGGAGAGAGAAAAATCCAGATGGTGATAAGGAGGTGCATGATGGGTGGATGGATGTCATAGAGGGAGGATTACCAAAATTCGAGCGACTGCATTCGAGCGAGGTGACAGTTCGAGCGAGCACTTTCATAAAATTAACATTCTAGTGTGATGATTTATGTTCAAAAAGTAGCATGCATTGCTGACTTTTACAGTTGTTGTACTACCTATGATATTGTGAGGAATCAATTGCCTTACATACAAACAACAATTTTTTAAAAATGTTTTGCAATGTTTTTTCAAGGGTCAAAGAAGAAGGAGGGGTCGAAGAAAGGGGTTAGAGAATGTGTTTTTCTTGTGAAATTTCCATTTTCAAGGCAAAAGATAATGGGAGGAGGAGCCTCCCAAGAGGCCACGATATCGCGGCCTCTTGGGAGGCTCCTTCTGCCAATTTTATTTGGGTCATAACTTGGTCAATCAAACTCCAAATATGGTCATGTTTGTAGTCAAAACGATCGAAATGATATGAATGATTCCATTTATCATGTTAAAGTGCCTAAATTCTACAACTTTAAAAAGTCTGTACTTATCTTTGTTTCATCAGAGCTAAACCTTATCAAACTCTTATATTTTCTTAAATTCTTCTCATATAGAGTTCGGGTCCTTGGTTCTCTCCCTCCCTCCCACAAGTATATACATGGTCATGGACATATGAAGGTGGTCCATATTTTGTTAGCATCATGGTCATAAGGTGATCAATAATTTATTAGCTCCATAGTTTAAACATTTTATTCATGTTATCATTTTGTGTACAAAGTGGATCATATCATATGGGTAGCATAGAAATCGATGAGCTACAAATCATGGATGATTTTTTCAAGTTAGTTTTGTTATGAATCTAAATTTTTATATTGGCATCGAAAGTATGTATGCCCTAATAAAAATAAATGTTGGAAACATTCACCAGGATTTGAAACTTCTATGTAACAAAAAGTAAAGTTTCACCAACAAGATTTACATTTTTTTCTTCAAAGTTTAAAAGAAAATATATTAAAAGGTACTAAATTCGACTGATATTGTGAAATAAAAAAAAAGGAGCTTGAAAAGTTTTGCCAAAATTTTATATTAATATATGAGCATAGCTTCGATAAAAACATCCCTACTACAAATAGTTTTTTGTGAAGGAATTTTATAGGAGGAGCTTCTATATCATGGATGGGACTATTTTTGTTTGTATTAAGTCCACAAAATAAAGAAACCCATTCAACTCACGTGCTACCTTACATAATTTTGAGTGACTACCTCGAGGTGTAGACATTGCAACATTTCCCATTTTGTATCTATGATTTCTAACTTGCATGGATTTATTATTTATCAAATAATAGGTTTTCTCTTTGTATGTTGCCAATAAGATTTCAGTTTGTATTCATTGAATCATTGCTGACTTGTATGGACTTATCAGTTATCCCCAATAGTAGGTTTTATCTTTATATGCCAAGAATCATACGAAAAATAAGTAAGAACAATCTCTAATATGGTCATGTAGATTCAACCATTTCTAGTAAAAAACTATTGCTACTATAGGTTCAGAAAAAGTTCATCACAAGCATCGCTCGAACTTTGGGCTCGCTCGAACGCAGTCACTTGATGTTTTGACTTACTCTCATAGAGGAAGTTTGAAGTTGATAGGCATGGAATCTTAATTGATGAGTTAGATACAAGTTCATGTCTGGCACATTTTCTCGGGCAATTGCAAAGGATGATAAGAGGATGCACCAAGGGGTGAAGTGGTGGGAGACATTTGTGGCTCACACACCAACTTTGCAGCAGATGGCCATTCGCAATCTGGTGTGATGATTTGTGTCAAGCATTTTCTCGCAAGGGCTAGCTATGGAGGAGAGTCGTTCTATTCCTTGAGATCGTCTTTTTGTAGTCTCACATAGGGCTAGAGTTTCTTACCTTAGCGAGTTCTTCCATTGAGTTCATGACCATGCCAAGCAATCGGAGTTTGATTCTCCCAGTGTTTTAGTCCTAGCCCATTAGTAGCCACACAACAACTGGTTGAAACAAACTCGTCTCTTTGAGTTTGCTTCTCTCGCGTGGAAGCGTGTTTTGAAGAATCCTAAAGAAAAATAACAGCTCTTGCATTTGTATCACACCAAGTATATTCCTAGGTGTAAGGGAAGACTATGCCCTTGGATGTTGAAACTGTGGCTCAGGTTTTTCCTTTGGTGTAAGGGAAGACTATGCCCTTGGATGTTTAAACTGTGGCTCAGGTTTTCACACTTCCTTTGGTTCATAGGTGCAAGGGAAGACTATGCCCTTCGATGTTAAAATTGTGGCTCAGGTTTTTACACTTCCTTTGGAAGACATGACAGTGCCCCCAAGGATTGCTATTGGCTCTTTTCTTTCGGTCAAAAGTCAGGGAAGGGGTGTAAGATCAGTAGGCACATGGATGAAGCCAAGCATTTTTTTGTTATTGGATACATTAATTTGTATATCATACTTTTGTACTTTATTCCAGAAGACAGAGACAGGACGTCGGCTTGGGGACATGTTTCTATATTTCTTTGTAGGAGGAAATGAATGAGATTGTTTAGGCAGGAGGGAAGACAAAGATTGCTAGGCACTTGAATTTGTTGATTGAAACATCCCTCAACCAGGTCTAGACCCTGGTGAGGTATCCAGGATCGTGCTCTAAAATAGATGAACTCAAAAAAAACAAACAAACTATGGGCCAACGCAACCAATCCATAACGGTTAAAGCTAGCATCTCACCTCCTAGCCATAGTCAGTACGTCGAGCCACCCCCGAGCTAGAGGTCTAAACCACCGGATAGAACTAGTCAACCTCATAGTCCAGACTTTCGTCTCATACCACAAGCCCTTTCTCTTAGTTGCTGCTCTCATGCCAGCAGGTCCTGGTCACTGAGGAGCACACTCCTCAGGACGTTTGTCACTGAGCCACTGGTCTATACTTATATGCTATACTGAGCCACTAGCCTATACTTATAGGCTAGGCACCTAGCCATCTATAGCTCAGGTCCTATACTTAGCGTGCTATTCCTAGCGCATGCTTCTAGGTTACACTTGCCAAGTTTAGGCTTGCCCTTGCTTAGAGGACACAGCTCGACAAATCAAGCTGATGCCCCACTTATAGTAGGCTAGCTCATCTCTAGTGATCTCGACCCCACGTTTGCTACCTTAGATCCTAGCCTTAGGTTATTCTTAACCCTGGTTGACCGTAGATATATTCCTAGATCTAGATCAGCTTGGGCTAGGGTTTAGTGAACCCCATAGCCTAATTATGTCCAATCCTGGACATAATATTCTCCTTCTCTAAAAACAAGACTTATACTGGTATAAGTCCAGGATAGGAGACCACTGGCTAAGCTATTATTAACCATAGCCCTAAATTTCTGAATAGAAAGTTAAAAGTGACTCTCTTGCTGAAAAGCAAGCTTTCGGTCACTGATTACCTAGCTGCCCTAGGACAAAAGAAAATAGCCTATTGGGTATGTTTGGCCTTACACACTCACCAATAGCTGCATGCAGGATACTCCATGGTATCTAGCAAAAAATAATTTCCATCCTTGAACCCCTGAGGTGAAACACATCACCAAAAGTGAATCTTTTCTTACCAGATACGGACCCATCGGTATAGGTTCTGAATGCCCTGCCACTATAGGAGTTCTGATGTCCCCATAATAGTATCTACAGTGTCCCATACCACTAAGAATCCTCATAAGGCTCACTTTGTTCAAGAGTTGCCTATGATCGTATCCCAAGGATCCAATTCTTTTCTTATTTCTTCAATAGGAAAGAACAATAATATTCTTAACGCACAGAGTAGCAAGCATTGCACACATCCCCTGTCGCCAAATCCAGGCAAGGGATACAGGAATTCATAGTTCTATGGTACTCACGTTCTCTCCTATACTCTGGATGAAATGAGTTTGAGAAGTTACCTTTCCAATTCTGCTATTGTTCGAGTGAGTCCACACTCCAGAACAACATAGCCTATGAAAGTATTACTCGAAAGACGACTCTGTCCACCGGTAAAGGTCCAAGTCTCCAACAGTAATCCAATCACCTAAGTGATGTATCTAAAGACCAAGCCCGAACTAGAGTTTCGGCCATAGTCTATCCCAGGTAAGATTACATGTGCCATACCTTGCAGCCCCATCTACACACAAATGTCGTTAGGAAGACACATACTTGGACAACTCACAATCAAGATATCCGATACCAAGGACTTATTGAATAGTTGAGAATCTGGACTTCGTAAAACACTCAAGATAATTCCAGAGCACCAGACAATATTTCATTACTTAGAAATAAGCACAAGAATTCTTTTAGAAAAATATCTCAAAGTAGAAAACACACAGAGAAATATTTTATGATAGCAAAACAGAAAGAAGTAATTAAAATTTAAGTGGCAAAAAGATAATTACATGCTTTCCAAAAAAAGAGATCCGACTCCTTTCTCCACCCTATAGAGTGGCGGTTTACCCAACAATACAGTCCACCTGAGGTTTACCAATCAAAGATGATGGATGATTATTCAAGATCTCATAACATAAGCTTTTCACTTCAACTTCTCCTTGTCAGAGCCTTTCTCACTGCTGCTGATTCATCCAAGATGAGGTTTACCAATCAAAGATGGTGGATGATTATTCAAGACCTCATAACATAAGCTTTTCACTTCAACTTCTCCTTGTCAGAGCCTTTCTCACTGCTGCTGATTCATCCAAGATGAGGTAAATTTGCAAAGGGACCGGGATGTTTTAAGGGAGAGTTACTATAAGGAACAAGGTGGAAATACCTATCACAAGTTTCCATTAGGAACTCTAATCATGGATGCATTCATGCACTACCAGACCACCACAAAAAACTCTCCAAGTCGATAATTAACTCATCAGGACATCATGGAGTCAGATCATACTCAACTTCATGCAAAGGAGTATTATTACTGCAGCCAATCCTTACAGCCTCCATAGAAATCCAAGAGACATCCTTCATCCGTAAGAGTTCCAGGTGATACATAACCGGAGACTCCTGCTCTTCTAGTACAACAAGAAAAGTGGACAAAGGCCTTAATGTTGTAGCTAACAGTCCTTGAGAATAAGGCGACTATCACAACCACCTTGTTGAAGCGTCTGTAGCAAGTGCTGCTACCACTTGATTTCTCTGCAGATCAGAGAGGCTGTTAAGATATCGAGCTCCACTTGTGATATGCCAGGGTTACCATTGTGCATTTAAGTCACCGACTTGTTAGCTGCAGATGCGATTGGTATACCGCCCATGAATAATAGCTGGATGATAGCTATCCTTATGTACTCTAGTTTGTGGCTCAATTAGTATGCCACCTTAGTTAGCTGAGTTTGGTTTGAGACCCACATATAGGATTCTTCTATTTCTTTGTACTAGAGTTCTTTTGGCTTACACAACTAAGAAGAGGAAAATTATTTTCAGCCTCCACCTTTATGTATATTACCCCATTTGTGTGTATTCCCCCATTGTGTATGTTAGAAAGCCGCAAGTGAGACTCCTTCCTTCTCTCCCACTATCTTCACATGGTATCAGAGCCTGGTTCGTTGTAAGGAGCTCAAGAAAGCAAACCAAGTATACAGTGTCCTGGTAAGAGGACCAATGTTGCTTTCCTTTTTTGAGTTTGGGAGCAAATCTCTACAGATAGCACAGCCGAAAAGTACAAGAGTGCATTGTCTCATATTGAGACGCCCTTCGCGGTGTGGCGAGAGGACAGTATATGCTGCAAGAGGAGACGTAGCCCTTGGTGACTTTATTTTTCTGATTCGAGGCCATTTCGAGGCCCGTTTTGGAGGCGGAAGTTCTCCGCAAGCACTGAGAAAAAGGCCCTGTTTTTGCAGTGCGACCACTGCTCTACAGGTCGGTGAAAAAATACCACAGAAATTGCATCGTATGCCTATGCGCAGAGATATTGGGAGTTACAGAATCATCCTTATTGCCTGTTGATGCAAAATCGTCACTAGGAAGTGACTGTGTGGTCAAATACCAATTTTGTCAGTTTTGCAGATTTGCCCTTGTGAGGCAGAAGCTGTGTTTTTTGCAGTGACAGAATATTTTGCATTGTTCTGTAATGGCGTCTAATACTCTTTCACAGATTGTCACTAAAAAGCTTGACAAGAACAACTTCCAAGCATGGAAGTTTAGAATGACGAATTTCCTTATGGGAAAAGGTTATTGGGAGTTCATTACAGGAAATGAAGAAGAACCAATTCTTCCTAATATTCCCAATCAATAGGAAATGCAGGCATTTAAAGAATGGCATGAGAGAGCCAGAAAAGTTATGTACTAGCTGTCTATCAGTATTTCAAATTCTATGATTGTGCATATTCAGGATGCAAGTACGCCAAAGGAGGCATGGGATACTTTGACAAAAATGTATAGCACAAATACACAAGCCAGGAAAATGCAGAGCTCAAGCAGGAGTTGCACAATGTGCAGAGAGAAAATATGAGCATCAATTACTACCACATGAAGGTGAAGAAAATTGCAGATGCACTTGCTTCCATTGGGTCGCCAGTGGAAGATGATGATTTAGTTTCTGTGACCTTGAATGATCTAGGAAAGGATTATACACAGTTCCGGACATCCATTGCCGTCCGTGAAAAATTTTTTGATTTTGAGGAGTTGTTTGCTCTTCTAATTTCTGAAGAGCAGAGAAATGGTGGTGCATCTTCTTCAGGAGGAACTTCAAAAGAAACTGTCTTCTACTCAAATGCTGGAAGAGGTAGAGGTAGAGGTAGAGGTAGAGGTAGAGGTAGAGCAGGCCGATCTGGAGGCCATGGTAGAAATCAGAATATGTAGCAAACTCAAGAAAATCAGTCCTATAGAGGAGGACGTGGTAACTCTAGAGCCAGAGGGAGCCAAAGAGGTCGTGGTGGATGGCAGAGAGGCCAAAATACAAACAGCAATGTTGAATGCTACTACTGTGGTAAAATGGGTCATATGGCTAAAGACTGCTATAAAAAGCAGAATGACATCATAAATGAAAAATTGCAGCAAGGGAATTATGCATCTTCTAGTAGACACGGTGTAGAGGTAGAGGTAGAGGTAGAGGTAGAGGTAGAGCAGGCCGATCTGGAGGCCATGGTAGAAATCAGAATATGTAGCAAACTCAAGAAAATCAGTCCTATAGAGGAGGACGTGGTAACTCTAGAGCCAGAGGGAGCCAAAGAGGTCGTGGTGGATGGCAGAGAGGCCAAAATACAAACAGCAATGTTGAATGCTACTACTGTGGTAAAATGGGTCATATGGCTAAAGACTGCTATAAAAAGCAGAATGACATCATAAATGAAAAATTGCAGCAAGGGAATTATGCATCTTCTAGTAGACACGGTGATGATAGAAATGAGCATCTTTTTATGGTGCAGCACATGACCAATTCTGTGATAAGTGCAGAAGAAAGCAATGATGTGTTGTATGTTAACTCAGGTGCATCAAACCACATGACAGGTCATGCAGAATGAATGCAGGATGCAAGGAAAATGGAAAGACCAGGATTTGTGGAGACTGGTGATGATACTGCACATCCTATTGTGCAGATTGGTAAAATTCCTTTGTCTATGTAGGATGGGAAAAGGAAATACCTGTCTGATGTATTTCATGTCTCGAATATCACCAAGAACCTGGTTTCTGTTGGTTAAATGGTTGAGCAGGGCTTGCAGGTCAGATTTAATTCTCATGGATGCTTTGTTGAGGATATGAAAAATAACGGTCGCTTGATAGCAAAAGGAAAGAAGAAGGACAGGATGTTTACATTGGATGCGGACATGTCTGAATTAAGTGCAGCAATGTTTGCACATGGGACTGGTGTAGTTGCAGATATTGATATCTTGCATAAACGCATTGGTCATGTTAATGTACAGTGACTTAAATCAATGCAGGCCCAAAATATTATTGCAGGATTGCCTAAATTCAAGGTTGGAGAAATGCATAAGGTATGTGAAGCCTGTCACTTTGAAAAACAGGCAAGGAAACCATTTCCTAGACATGTTCAGGAGAGTAAGAAGCCATTGGAATTAATCCACTCTGATGTGTGGACTACTAAAGCTGCATCTATTGAAGGCTATCATTATTTTTTCACTTTTATTGATGACTACAGCAGAAAATTTTGAGTGTATTTTATGAAAAAGAAAAGTGAAGTGTTTGGGCATTTCAAAGCTTTTAAAGCTATGGTTAAAAAAGAAACAGGCCTGTAAATAAAATGCCTAAGGTCAGATGGAGGGGGAGAGTACCTCTAAAATGAGTTTGCAAGGTTCCTGCAGGAGCATGGCATAAAGCAACAATATTCACGCAGTCATACCCCACAGCAAAATGGACTTGCAGAAAGGAAAAACAGGCATATTGGAGAGGTATCTCGAGCCATGCTAAATGAAAAAGACCTACCAGATTATTATTGGACTGAAGCAATTGCTACAGCAGTTTACATAATGAACAAAACTCCCACTGCAGCAATACATGGCATGACGCCAGAGGAGATGTATACTGGTAGAAAACCAGATATTTCTCATTTGAAAATTTTTTGTTGCATTGCCTATGTTCATGTGCCAGATGAGTTGAGGTCCAAGTTGGATCCAAAAGCTAAGAAGTGCATTTTTATTGATTATTCTCTGCAACAGAAAGGGTATAGATGTTATAACCCTTCTACTCGTAAGTTTACAGTGAGCAGAGATGTTTTTTATGAGATGAGCAGCTGGTATAAACCAGTAAATGTGATTGATGATGTAGATGCACAAAATGATAATGCTCCACAAAATTCATAGCAGCAATCACATGGCATGACGCCAGAGGAGATGTATACTGGTAGGAAACCAGATATTTCTCATTTGAAAATTTTTTGTTGCATTGCCTATGTTCATGTGCCAGATGAGTTGAGGTCCAAGTTGGATCCAAAAGCTGAGAAGTGCATTTTTATTGGTTATTCTCTGCAACAGAAAGGGTATAGATGCTATAACCCTTCTACTCGTAAGTTTACAGTGAGCAGAGATATTTTTTATGAGATGAGCAGCTGGTATAAACCAGCAAATGTGATTGATGATGTAGATGCACAAAATGGTAATGCTCCACAGAATTCACAGCAACAATCACAAAATATTAGTGGACCTGCAGTGTCCTCTAGCAGTGGTTCACATACTTCGCCATGGACAGGCAGATTGAGATCAGGAGAATCTCCTCAAAGCAATGCAGATAGTGGTATGCAGATATCATGAAAAGGAAAAGAGAAGGTAGATCAGCCCATGTTTGATGTGAATGCAGGTCACTCTTATGTGGATGGTAAATCCAATGGCTCTGAACAGAGCATTAATGATGAGTCGGGTATTCCTTCTGTTGTTACACCTAGAGTAAGGAAGACCAGGGATGTTTTGAGAGCACCTGAAAGTGAGCCTATTTTGCGAAGGTCTACCAGAGCTATGTATCCTGTGGATAGGCTGAAATATGATGGATTTACAGCCATTCACTACGCCTATATGGTCAAAGTAATACCGGAACTTTTGAGCAAGCCATGGGAAAAGAAAAATAGGAGAAAGCCATGGATGAAGAAATGGATGCCTTGGAAGCAAATGCTACATGGGAATTGGTGCCTTTGCCTAAAGACAAGAATGCAATTGGCTGTAAGTGGGTTTATAAGGTGAAGCACAATGCAGATGGTTCTGTGAACAGATACAAGGCAAGATTAGTTGTCAAGGGATATGCACAGACATATGGCATTGATTATGAAGAAACATTCAGTCCGGTTGCAAGGATGGCAACCGTAAGAGCAATCATTGCTATGGCTGCATCACAGGGATGGTCTTTACATCAAATGGATGTAAAGAATGCCTTCTTGCATGGTGATTTGTAAGAAGAGGTCTTTATGGAGCAGCCACCAGATTATGTTCATGCTGTTCATCCTGAGTTTGTTTGCAGGTTGAAGAAAGCCTTGTATGGCTTGAAGCAAGCACCTAGAGCATGGTCTAACAAGATAGGACAGTATCTTGTCACTATTGGATTTCAGATTTCCAAGGCACATTTCTCACTTTATGTGAGAAAAACAAAGAAAGCTATTATGATGTTTGTCATTTATGTTGATTTGATTACCACAGGTGATAGTGATGAAGATATACTTCATGTGAAAATGCTATTGAAGCAGAAGTTTGAGATGAAGGATTTGGGAGAGCTGCGTTATTTCTGGGGCATTGAGGTGATTAGATCACCAAGTGGGATATGGCTCTTGCAGAGGCAGTATGGATTGGACATGCTGGCCAAATATGGGATGACAGGCTGTAAGCCTATTTCAGTTCCTTTGGAGCATAATGTCAAGCTGAGCGCAGATGCAGGTGAGCTTCTAGAAGACCCTACTATGTACAGACGCATAGTAGGAAGTTTGATTTATATGACTATTACCAGGCCAGATTTGAGCTATGCTGTTGGATTGGTAAGTCAGCTTATGCAAGCCCCAAGGAAACCGCATTTGGATGCGGCTAGACACATACTCAGGTATGTGAAGTCCACATTGCAGTATGGACTATTTTATGAGACTGGGGTTCAGATACAGTTGCATGGATACACTGATGCTGATTGGGCTGGTAGTATTTCTGATAGACGATCTACCAGTGGATATGTGTTCTCTTTTGGGAGTGTTGCAGTCACTTGGAGCAGCAAGAAACAACCTACAGTTGCCTTGTCAAGCACAGAGGCTGAGTACAGGGATGCAGCAATGGCTGCATGTGAGGTAGCTGGTTGCATAAGCTACTTTATGATATGCATCAGTCCACAGATGGGCCAGTTGTCATTTATTGTGACAACATGAGCAGTATACACTTGGCAAATAACCGAGTCTATCATGCTAGAACAAAGCACATTGAGGTGCATTATCACTATGTACGGGAGAAGGTTTTACTAGGTCTTATTGGTCTAGTTTATGTCAGCACAGAGGATCAGGTAGCTGACATTTTCACGAAGGCATTGGGTGCAGAGAAGCTGCGCAAGTTTAGAGACCTGCTTGGTGTGCAGGAATTGGGATTGAGCTCGAGGGGGAGTGTTGAGATATCGAGCTCCACTCGTGATATGCCAGGGTGACCGTTGTGCATTTATGTCACTGACTTGTTAGCTGCAGATGCGATTGGTACACCGCCCATGAATAATAGCTGGATGACAGCTATCCTTATGTACTCTAGTTCGTGGCTTAGTTAGTATGCCACCTTAGTTAGCTGAGTTTGGTTTGAGACCCATATATAGGGTTCTTCTATTTCTTTGTACTAGAGTTCTTTTGACTTACACAACTAAGAAGAGGAAAACTGTTTTTAGCCTCCACCTTTGTGTATATTCCCCCATTGTGTATGTGAGAAAGCCGCAAGTGAGACTCCTTCCTTCTCTCCCACTATCTTCACAGAGGCAACTTCTCTCAGCAGTCCCAAAGCGTAGGAAAAGAGCGGCTGTGGGCTGTCGGCTGTTTGGCAGTCCAATCGAGCAAAGGAGTGTGAAGAGGCAGGGCACATGGAGCAGATGGCTGAAAGACAATATTCACCAGCCTTGGCGCTATCACATACGCCTCTAATCCTCTTGATTGTAGTTCGGGTTCATCCCACTTTGAATAGCGGATGACCTTCCGATTTGGATTGTAAAAGAAACCCAGCCCTTCTTTAGACCCCAGGTCTAGATTTAGGTGAGCCAGATATAGCACATGAGCCATTAAAGCACTTTGCTTTAAATTTAGGCGGATAAAAGCAAACTCATGGGCTGCAAACAGTAAGAATACTTCACCACAGAGAGAGAGAGAGAGAGAGAGAGAGAGAGAGAGAGATGGTTGGCGCCAGATAGGGCTAGAGGCAGATTTGTCTTGCGAGATAGTTCCACACATGGGCTATGGCAAAAGTGGGCTGATTGCCTTCCTTGGAGAGTCTAAAAACAGCCATGAGCTAGAAGTAGCTCAAGTCTCCTTTCTAGATTCTCTAAAATATCAAAGTTGCTCCAAATAGAGATAGGGTGACTTGCAAGTCACTTCTCTGTCCTATTCTTCGAAGAGCAAGCTTTGGTGAGAAGGCATCTCCCAAAATAGAAGCAGGGCTACTCCATGCCATCCTCCTCCCAATCTTGCCTGGCTTTTCTGGGCACAAAGCTCACAATAGCAATCCCAGCTTGCCTCACAAACTAGGTGCCCTCTTGGGACACTTGTACGCCATCTATAGTCTATCTTGGCCCTGCCAAAATAGTTCTCCGCATCGTTGACTGCTGGTCTCAGCTCCGTCGCTGCACTGTAGACCTGCAACGAGTCTATCTAGGCTTTCCCCAACATCTTCAACCTGCAGGAAATGGGAGAATTGAACTGTGCTGCCATCCCACCACCAGGGAGATCAACTCCCACTGCCAGATAGCTGCTTGATTTCCCCAATCCAGCAAGTTCACCTCTGCTTCCTATTGGATGAATCCATGAGCAAGAAGCTAGTATATGCAGCCAACAAATTTAGACATAGCAATATTCTGAACTCGCAAGTGAAATCTCAACCCTGAAGGGAGATTTCAGAATTCGTCTCTAGCATAACCCGTTCCTCAAGCGAGAATTTCATCCATATAGGAATTCTTTCTCTAGCGCTAGAATCGAATCAACACCTCAATGCAAGAGGCCTAAGTTCAACATGGTTTAGAGAGGCTTAATACCAAATGAAACATCCCTCAACTAGGTCTGGTCATAAGGCTCCTCCCTTGGGCAGTCCCAAGGCCATGTGGCTAGCCTACCATGGCCACCACAGCTCCTCTTGCTGCGCCATATCTAGCTGCATATAGCCCACCTGAAGCCCCTGCCAGTCTGCCACCTGTTCAGCACCTGCATACCGTTTTGCAGGCTGTCGTACTATTGCTGACATCAGCGACCTGTCCACGCAGATCTGCCACGTGGTATTTCACCACTGTTCCAGCCACCAATGGCTCCAGGTACATTCTGAGGTGTGCTGCCCACATGGCAGCCCACATGATGTACATGTGACAGCCCCTTCTCTGTCTTTTCTCTGGGCATGTCTTGCCCTAGGTCTCCCTCCCCCATGCTCTCCTCATTTGGGGGCTTACAGATGGGGAGGTGTCCTTCCCAACAACAGAGGCATCTCTTCAAGGCAATGGACGTATTGTGATGGAGGAACCATGGTGAATGTCTTTGATGGCATCTCTCTCAAGCATCCCTCTTAAGGCAATGGATGTGCTGTAATGGACAGCGTGCTGTGCTCTATCATATTGTCTCTCTTGAATGGCAGCAGGCATGCTGTAACACACAACTTGAAAAGTTTGAGCGACAGATGTGCTAAGACAAACAATTCAAGGCAATAAAGGTCTCTTCAATGAGCAATCCAAAATTTCCACAACCAGCAGAAGACGATGAATGAGCACAAGTAACACAAGGAGAACATGCAAAAAATGCAAGAATATTGAATAGGAGCTCTCCCTGAAGCAAACAGTTGATTCACGCTCTCAAGTGCAAGAAGAAAAACATGAGATCAACAGAATTCCATCGACGGAAGTTTAGACACTGATCTTTTTTGCAAATTTTCATTGATAGAAGTTTTGACGTTGATCTCTTTAATGGATTTTTGTCAACATTAGTAAATAGAAATCTGAAAACACTGATTCAAAATTTCCTCCCACCTAGAAGTGGCAAGCTCATAATGAGCAAGTCCCGCCCACCCTCTACCTCTAAAAACAAACCCAGGCGACCTGTCTTGGCGAACGACACGATGGCATCATTGGCACCATCTTGTGAGGAGATCGACCAAAACAAGGATATGTGCTCCATGATGGGTTGTATTGGCAAAGCACAAAAGGCTATGACTACAATCTGCTCTTTCAGTCCTAAGTCCTAATAGCACCAATTAGATTCGGGCAGGTAGCTGTATTGAGCTAGAATATGTATAAATGAATTTAGTGCTATTTCCTAGAAATTTTTAAATAATATTTTCTATTTTGACTTAATTTATAAAGTGAATTTATAACATAGATTTATGTAAGCTTGCAATTTGAGTAGGTCAAGTTTTCCATGACACTTAGATGACCGCAATATGTATCTATAGGATGCATTATAGAAACACAATTTTCACGAAGGTATTTTTGGCGCATAGATGGGAGAGAGGAGTCAGCAGAGTGTCTTTCAAGAATATCAGAAATAACTTCTGAAGAAAGAACACTTACTCCTAGTTTTGGATGCGGTCGTTCATAATTGTCAAGTATTTTTTAAATATGGGATTTGTTCTAGAGTTAAACGCTAGAATGTGTTTCGTTGTTGATAGTAAGTTTGTTGAGTTAGTACAAAATCTTTGTTGGCGATTCCAACATATTAGTAGATTATCCAACATCAATCTCCTTTGTAGTATGCCTATTGCTAAAGATGTAACACCTTTAGAAATGTTTAGGGATATATCGATTATAGAAAGCATTTGCATTTGAAATATATCTGCACCTAATACATTCTGTAAACAATCTGGATCATAGGAAACCGAGTACAACTTTCTGAATGAACTATCTATGCATGCTTTACAAGCCATTTTTTATCTATGTCCTAGGCCATTTTCTACATGCAAACTTATGAACGTATTGGATAAGTCGTATGGTGTTATACTTGATTCTAGTACTGATATTATTGATTTTAACTTTGTAAAAGAACCTGTGTTAAATTCTATTCTACCACAATATACACAATATTGCATCTTTGAAATATATTGAGAAGTGATTTGGTTCCATTCGTCTAGAAATTTATCGATGAATAGTCATGAAGAGAAACTCATTTGTAATCGTCTTTTCTTGTTTTCTATGCTAAAGTAGGAAGAAAGTTTTCTCCTTTTTATAAGTGACCTTTTCATATTTATAAAGTAAATTATATGTTGGTAGAGTTTGACAATGCCTCTCTCTTTCTTCAATGTTAGTTTTTAGCCTTTTAAAGGATGTCACTTGGGATTCCACTTTAGTTTCCTTGTACTTTCCAAGTATCTTTGGCATTCGATCCAAAAGGTTGACGCAGCACGCTAATCTTCCTTGGCGAGCTCCAGATCAGAACTGTATCAATTTGTGTGGGGAAGATCTCTGTAAAATGTTATGTTTTGACCCCTAGCTGTTAGACATTTTTTATCCATTCTTACCGCTCTCTGTCTTGCAGGTTTTCTGTCTTGAGCATCGCTTGTATAGTAAGCACCATTGTTCAAAGGCAATGGACAAAGATGTTACTGTTCTAGTTTGCCCCATTTGCGCCAAGGCAGTTCGCTTAGTGCCAAACGAAGATCCCAATCTTACATGGGAGGAACATGTGAGAATGAATTGTGATCCAAGCAATTATGCACGAGTACATAAAAAACCTCGATGTCCTGTACGTGGTTGCAGAGAAAGTCTTACTTTCTCTAATAAAATGGTGTGCAAAGACTGTAAGCAGGAGGTCTGTTTGAAACACCGATTTGGTCCACATCATGATTGCAAGAGGCAGGCAAAAACAGGGAAAAGAGGACCTTCTTTTGCAGATCGTTTTGTACAATCTTTTAGAGAAAGAGCTTCCATTGTACCTGGACAAGGTTCGACTTCGTCAGTAGATGCTGTCCGAACAGGGTTGCAATCAGCAGCCTCAACCATTCGATCTTCTGCAGAGGCTGGTGTAAGTAAATTTAATACTCTTACCACTAGCATGCTAAATGCAGTGGGAGGGATGACCAATAAAGGCCAATCAGAGAAACCTGGACAGGGATCCAAAGCAATTAGACCACCCATATCCAAATCCATAGAGGTGTGTCCTCAGTGTGGGGCACAATTTTCCATGGTATCACTTTTGATTCAACACGTTGAAAGTGCTCATAGCTCAGCCAAGAGTGGTATCAATCAGCAAATTGTTGATTTATGTCCAAAGTGTGGGAGGGGTTTTCAAGATCCTATCTCCTTGGTTGATCACGTTGAAAGAGACCATGGTGGCACATCAATGGATCATTTGGAGCAATGACTTTTAACCTTTACATGGTTGAATATCTCAACTCTTTGTCCTGCTGGGGATATTGATACCCCTGTCGGGCATGAAGCATGTGGGTGAGTGGGGAAACCTAGAAAAAAAGGAAAAGGTTTGACGTATGGGCATTCCAATTCATTTATTATTTAAAGGAAATTTTAAACTTAAATGACACTATGGTCTTTTAAAGTATCTGATAAAATGCTATGGATAACTCCTCAGCATTTTGAGTTCTTGTTTTTTTATTGGATTTGTGCCGTATTATTCAAGTTACATGAGTAATCAAAAATGTGTATTAATAACTTGCTAAGGATTGACCTGGTTATATGCATTCACGCATGGGGGCGATCTCTCTTAAGAATCTGAGCTTTAAGTCGTCATTTGGATATATTTATACATAGGAAGCACAATAATATTGATTCTTTTCCTACAAGTGCTGTTCAAGGATGAACAAGAAGGGGAAAGAGAAGAATAGTTCTGCACACTATGCTAAAATTATACTTTTGGGTGGCAAGGGGGGGATGCTATACTGCTTAGGGAGATGGGTTCGTAGGATTTGAAGGCTCAGTTTGCCCCATTGGCCTGCTGAAGAGCCTTTGGCACAGCTTGATAATCTTGTGTGTACATATGTCTATGGATGAACGATGCTGGCAGATGAGAATCTGATTAGCATCGTTATTAAACAAGTATTTGTTTCCCATGCTCATGAACAGTGACTTCTCTTGTATGCAACTTATCTCAAAAGCATGCAGACTACGCTTGATTCTAGACACTTGTGCATGTTTGTATAGCGGGATTGCAGAATCCAGAATGAACTGAATCAAACAATCAAAGCTTAATAGTGTATCAAAGTGACATTAGCTTTCACCCCAACACTGGCCACATTTGGAGACTTTGGTTGGTTGTGAAATGCTGAAGTTAAAAGGTTTTGTCCAAAGTTCCATTGAAGGGCAAGCTGCTCCCTCCAAACTAACTTAAGTGAAGACCTTGCTGCATAGCTGTTGTCTGAACTGAGGAAAGAAGGGTCAATCTCTCACATGCGAGCCCCCAAACTAGGAGGACAAAGAGGCTCGACCCCTGGCAAATCCTAGCTAAGAGTTTGGGGCTGCCAATTGGGAAGCACATGGACTGCCACGTAGTAGATCAAGCTGCCACATGGGCAGATCTACATGCACGGGTGCCTGCCATATGTGCAGCTCCATAGGCGGCCATGGGGAGGGAGACCTGTTACAGATCTGGCTGCCACATAGGCATATCTGCCAGCCTTGTGTGAGCAGAGAAGAACTGCCACCCCACCTGACCCTGGCACTCTTCCATCTATGCAGGCTCTAACCAGTATGTTGACATCCAAGTGTACCCATGTATAATGGATAGCCTTCTCTCCAGGCTCTGGTGAATCTCAGTATATATTACCAGTCCTTCCCCTAGAAAGTCTCAACAAAGTTGCTTGATGAGGACGACAAGGTACGATTTCCATTCTAGAAGGGGAAAGACGAAGCAATTGTACCCCTATTTGGAAGGGGCTGTGTGCATGCAAGGGCCAAATGGGGCTTAAGTAGGGCATCGAAGCCCTTGTGGAAGAGCCACTTTGGGTCGGCCATATCCAGGTCGGTCTGGGGGAGTAGGTAGGTTGGCATATGGGGACAAAGGTTGGCCCAGCTAGAGGCCTGGTTGGCCCTGTTTGGAGGACCAGGTGGCCAAATACAGGATGGGAAGGTTCCTCACTTACAAAGGGGCCGATTTCTCCCATTCACTTCATCTATTATGGAGGCTCAAGCCACTGAAGCCCTCTAGAGGCATGTGGAGAAGGGAGGAAACATGTTACGTAGGGGCTGGACCATATTCCACTTTTGGTGCTCAATTAGAACTGCTCAATTAGAACAGAACTTTTGGCCAGCTTTGAGGCTGTCCACTTGGAGCTCAACATTGATGTTTCACATATTCAGGATTACAGTCATGAAGTTCTGTTGCATACATTGCTGAGTGCTCCAAATTTGTGTCTTCATCTACAACTGCGTATGTGTGTTTGAGGGAGATTTGAGAGTCCTGTGATCAATGGGAACCTTTCATTCCATTTCAGGGACAGCGTTGGTATATGCTGATCTAGTATCTCTGATATGATATTTGGAGCCCAAGGGATCTATGTTAGTTATTTACTACACTTGAAGGAAGAAGGTGCATTGCAAAAAGAAAGTCGATTCCAATTCAGTCAGGTGTGATTTGTTGAGTTTGGTTACAGTGTGTGGTGTCATTTTAATTTGTTACTCCCAGTTTCTTCAGATCCATGGCTTCATGATTTGAATTGCCAACTTCGCCAGGGAGGCAAGTTAGATGGGAGTAATTATTTGCTATGTAAGGTGAAGATTGGGAGCCACTTGGTGGATACTAGATAATTACTGGTATGGAGCTCAAAACAACATTCCACTCCGATTTATCCACCATTGAATTTTTTTTTCCCTTTGTGTGTCTTGGATCTTCATAGGAAAGAGGTGATAGGTGATACATTGTAAATCACATTTTAACAAACACGGCTTTATCACTTTCCATATTAACTCCATCTTTTGTCATTCTGGTCATTGCACCTACATCTTTGAATGTTGTAGTACCATCTCACAAATAGATGGATCTTCTTTATATTATCTACCACTTCTCAAGGTACCACTGCCATTTTGGGACTTTGCATCCATTGAACACTTCTTTAGTGGCTTTACATTTTTTGTTGGATGTGCTATGACCACCACCACTTGAAGTCACTCTCTTGCCTTTGGCAACATCTATAGTCTACTTTTGAGATTTTAGTATCGGCACTTGAAGCCTTTGTCTTGCTTTGCAATATCTATTCCAAAAAAAGCACAATGTCAAAACCACTAGATCATAACTCAAATGTAAACCCGACATTATATGTCTAAACACAACATGAATATGTTGGAAAGGTCACCTCCCCATTTGTAAGCCCCATATGAGGAGAGCATGGGGGGGGTGAACCTAGGATTTGAGAGACTGACACATGAGCAGCAGCATGGCTGCCATGTGGGCAAAAGAAAAGAGAGAGGGAAGGGGCTGCCACATGGGCAGCACCTCACAGCCAAGAAAGAAGAGGTGGCTGCAACATGGACAGCAGCAAGGCTGTCATGTGGGCAGCACTATTCAAGACATACCTGGAAGAGCTTCAGAGGCTGCCTCAGATGGCAAGACTGTGCAGGATGGATGGCAAGGGCAACAGCCCTTGGGTCTAGGCCTGGCCAGAGGTGCCTCATGGCAGAGAGGGTCTAGGCAGCAAGCAACACATGGCAGGGTATCCCGGACAGATGGCATAGCATGGCGAGGGCTTGTAGGCAGGTACACAGCCTAGAAAACAATCACACCCTGTGAGGCTTGGAAAGGACACAAGCCAACCATTTCTCATATGCGTACTTTTGGGTGTTTGGCCTATGCACATGTGCCTTCACAGAGGCAGACAAAGCTGGATGATAAGGCTATAAAATGTATATTTTTGGGATACAGTGCACAGAGTAAGGGCTACAGGCTTTATGAGCCTTCCAACAGGAGGGTGATTGTCAATAGAGATGTCATCTTTGATGAGACATCTTCCATGCCCTTGTGGGACTGCAAAATGTAGTCTACACTTGGGGGGGCACATTGAGGTCCATTATCATTATGTCAGAGAGAGATGGTCAGTGGTGACATCAAGTTGTCTTATGTTCCCACTAAGGACAACTTGGCAGATCTATTCACTAAGACTCTTCCGCGGCCTAAGTTTAAAGCTTTTCGACAAGCTTTACATTTGGTCCCTTTTGTTACGTGATCTGCATTCTCTGTACAGTCATAGGTTGCTATATCCACACTGGATGCACATGGGCCCTATAAATCGACCAGGGTTGGCCCTGGTCAGTGGCCCTGGTTGGGACGACTTGGCCTGCCACAAGCCCCTATATAAGGGTGCCCTGGGCAGCCAGTCTGCGCTGCTGCTGGAGCCTCCATGTGACGCCTAAGGCCCCCTTATACCTGCTGTTGTAGGCTGCGACCAGCCCGTGTGCTGGTCGCCTATATCTGCCATGCTATCCCATGCTATCCTCCCTCCAGTTCCGGCCTGGGTCTCGCTCCCTAGCCCTCCTACCACTCACTGCCCCTTGTCCCCTCAAATCGGGGGCTCACACGTGGGCACAGTGAGAATCTAACATATGGTGTATGCATTCTTCAAGGAGGGCTAGACAGCAGGGCATTTCTATTTGTGGAAGCCAAACTTGGATGGAAAGTTGGGGAAGACGCTATCATCCTAGCTTCACCACTGAACATTTCCACGGATGATGCAATTCTGCTTCTTCGACAGCAAGTAGAACGGGGAATTGAAAAGATGGAGATAAAACACTCGCCCAAAGATGATCTAAGAGCACTAAAGAAGCGTGTAAAGGGCCCACTGGAGGATCTGAAGCAGAAATTTCATTGTAAAAGAAAGTCGGGTGTCAATCTAGAGAAGGAAATAAAACACAATTGGATGATGAACAAAGGATGAGGAAGACCTGGCTCTAATTCCTTAAAATTGGTTTACAAAAAAAGATGATGTTACTCCTACAATGGGATGTATAGCCAATAATGTTTTCAGATTTTATGAAGGTACTCTAAATAAACGGAGTTTCCCAATACTTGGGAGTTGCTATGGGCCCTCCCTAAGCAGATAGTACTACATGGGTTTTTTTTGTCCCATTGACCTGTTGGTCTCCCATGGGCATTAATAGACTCTCTCTCTCTCTCTCTCTCTCTCTCTCTCTCTCTCTCTCCGGGCTATGTATTTTGATCTTGAGTTTCAGTACTACTTTGTTCTAGCTTAGTGCTTAGTACTCTGCAAAGGGTCTTTACGTTAATACATCTTTCTTTCTCTCCCTCACGTGTTAAGATTGTACAGTCGATGTATAAAGCTTACGCTCTCCCTTTAGATCTAAGTACCTTGTACTCTGTTTGGTCCCTATGGATTTTCTGTGGATGGCAATGATCTCACTCTCTCTCTCTCTCTCTCTCTCTCTCTCTCTGACTGCGCATGCTATATATGGAAAAACCCTCTGCTTGTATTCGCCCCTGGCTCTCTTTCCGCTCAAGTGTATGCACACGGATGTTTTCGATTTGATGAACAATGGGGAGCATCCAAAACAAACTCACAGGAAGAGTTAGCTGCCATCAGCTGCTCCCAATTCAAGAGTTGAGGGGTCCCATGATGGACAATTGAAACTCGAGTTGGTACTTCAGGAGTTCGATCATTGCGCTCACATCCCTGGCCGTCCCTTGTATCAATTCTAGTACTAGTACATTCAGAAGAAACGTTACTGGTAGCTTCATCCCCAATTTTGGGAAGAGGATCTTCGTTGCTTTGAGATCTGCAAGTCTCCTCTTCCAAGACACGTACAATGCGCTGTCTCAGCTCTGACCTGGGCACTGACCAAATGGCACTGCCACCATCCATGGCTCTGTTACTTTCCAGGCTTAAACCTGCAAAAGAGGACGCAAAGAGAAGAAAGATTTGTTAAGGGTGCAACCCATGACAAGAAAGATGGAATACAAAGCAGGCACCTGGTGAGAGTAACTCTCCCGCAGCTTGTCTACTATCCTGCAAGACATCCCCATTAGAACTGCAACTAGGATTTGCCTGACTCGTGGAGACTTCAACAGCAGAAAGTACTCCTGAAATTCTAGCTTCATCATCAGGTAAAACAGCAGAAAAGTTGCGAGGACACCCTAATTGCGCTTGTGGACACTCCGCCGACGATAACTTGTCGCAGACTTTATCTTCCCCGCAAGAGGAAGCCAAGGGCCTGTCGGCAGTTTCAAATTGTTCACTGTGTATGGGCTTTGAGGACCCATTGCATGCTTGCGAAAGTTCAAGCTGTGACAAAACGACATCACCAGCTTCCTGCGATTTGTAAGAAGAAGGTAGAGAACCGTTTGATAACTGCCTATCCCAATTAGAACTAACCTTGAAAACATGATCTCCCGGCACCACCGTACAAGGCTCGGAGCAAAACGAGGAACTCTGACAGAGAGCTTTTTGATCAGATCCTAGGATTGCTCCTTCCAAGTTTGAGAGTGGAGACCATGGAGATGAGGGTCTCTCCTCATCCTTTGAATTAAGCAAGTCCAAAGTTGGATGCAACGATTGGGTTTTCCTGCTTTTACTCTTGCGACGCCTCCGGTGAGCATTTCCTGCTCTCGCGTCCTCACTTGTGGGGGAGTTGCCCACATTGCTGAGATTGTCTCCATCGCCAGAACAGTCGCAACGCAAAACCCCAAAGGACACGCTTCTTCTGGTCGATCGTTGATCCATCGACACAAAAATGCGGACTCTTTCCTCGTCTTTGCGCGCCAGAAGTAATTCCAGATTGCCGAGCATGCGCGGGAGATAAGCCAAGCCGTTTTGTGCTTCCAGCAATTGATTAAGGAGCCCCAAAGCAAGGCGATCCAAACGCGTTAAACTTGAGAAGTGGCAATGGGTGAAACCTGCAAGAGAACAAATCCGATAAGTCGCGCAATTGCAATGAGCAGGTATACGGGCAGAGAGGAAGAGGGAAAGGCCAGCAATGAAACAAGCAGGCAGGGAGGGGAATGTCATACGGGGAGGGAGGAGAAAGGGGGGATGAGGGAAGCAAAGATCGATGGGAGAGGGGGAGAGGGATGGAGGGGAGAGAGAGGAAGGAAAGGAAGGTGGGAAAAACGAAGGAATTGAGGAAGAAAGGAAGGCAAAATGAGAGCTCTCCACTCTAAAAGGCAGCGACCTCCATAGCTGGAGCTTCGTCAAGCTCTCCACTCTACAAATTAACACATCTCACAAAGAAGGAACGGACACACGAACAGTTACGTTGAAAGTGGGAGATTTTCTTGTTCTTTATAAAAAAAAGAGAAATTTTCAAAAATAAATGTAAAATAATAACACGTGGCTTCATGAGAGGCCAGATTTCTCTTTTATGTCACAATGCTACCTGCCTAAAGACAACCAATGTCATCCTCATGCCAATGCTATCTCCACTCCCCATGACACATCCCTCCTCACTTGTAGTTATCTCATCTACCCCTCCCCCACCCTTACTCTCTCCTCTGATCTCCACCCCTCTTGCCTACATCCCTCCCTTGCTCACGTCCTCCCCCCTTCCCTCGGTCCTCTATAGTTTCACTCCTTGGTCTCATTGGCCACCCCGGCCTCTAGATCCCATTGTCACACCCAGAGTTGTCGCAAATCCCTACACCCATATCCACCACCCTCTTTAGCACATGGAATGTTCCATCCAATAGTATTCGACATCTGGAAAACTGTCGGATAAAATGCATCCCAGGCCAAGCCCATGTGGTTCAAAAAACCAGGAAAGCCTGGTTTGGAAAGTATTTTGTTTGAAGAATGGGTGGTCAAGGAATCATGATGGATTACAAGCTGAGTATGTAATCCATGGGATTGACACCCTTGCCACTTTCATGGCATGAGTTTGCATGTGTCGGACTTCCTCCCAACTAGCTCTCTAGCACCATTGCCCTAATACATACAGCATAAGACCCCATGGACCTAGCAAACTATAAGACTATCATGATTAGCACGGCCAAGATCTATGAATTGATTATAGAGGTCAGCATCAATGATCATACAGAGGATACAAGGTAGAAAGCACCAGGTTAGGCCGAGTTTTGCGAGGATCATAGTAAACCAACTACCAAAGCCCTTCTTGCATCAAAATGAGTTGCTTTTTTGTCTGTCGGGTTGGGAACCCAGACCCTGAGTATCTCTCCAAGTGTTGATGGGGAGAGAGGATGCGGATAGAGCCATGGTAAAGTGGAGAAGCCTCGAGCAAATAATCCTCAATAAAATTCAGAGAAAGAAGAGGAGAGATCGAAAGAGGGAACCGGTCATGGATACTGTCATTGCAACTAGAAGACTTGGGGCAGAAAGAAGTGATCAATAGCAAGAAACATGACCAAAAAGCATGGTGATTTACTTTGGATATGGCAGCAGCCAGGTCTAGGAAAGAACCTGCAGATTCAATGGTCATTTTTCCCTTGGAATCATCAGTAGAACATTGTGGAAGAAATGGGGCAGCGTTGCAGTAGATTAGTGGCAAAAAAATGGGACAGAGGCAGCTTCATGTCAACTGTTATGCAGTAGAGGAGTGGCAAGCAGATGCAGTACAGCATGAGCACGAGCACGAGCACGAATGAACCAGAGTAAAAAGAATGGACTACTTGGAATCTTCAAGAAAAGGGTGGCTGTTTTTACTGATGCAGTCAGGCAGGCTTACATGGACATGGCAGGCAGACAGACAGTTTGTGGACAAGAAAAAACATGAAAACTTGCTGTAGATTTATGTCGGTAGCAAGCAACACCAACTGGCATATCAATACAAACCTTCAACATCCACTAAACTAGCACTTGAAAGAGAAGAACAAAACAAAGCAAATGCTATAAGGGGCATGTCTTTAAGTCAATCCAAAATACTTAAAGGTCTTATTAGAATTAATATGTATCAAATTTGGATTCTATCCTATAAGACCTTATTAATATCCACAAGTACAACTGCCAAATGCAGGGTAATCAATGAGTAAAGGTGCTTCAATAGGACAAGCTCAAGGGATTTTGATACCCAAATACACCACGGTCAATGATTAGAAGCAATGTGCACACGAAAGGAGTATAGCTCAAACTAAGGGAGTTTGATCCCCAAGCCCGCCCAAAAGTCCAAAGATTCCAGGCAACGTGCACAAGTGGTATGTTCCAACTGCCCCCGCCCAAAACAAGGAGGTGTTGGAACAAGGAGATGCACACTTCAAAGTACATGCGCCTGGCACTGTTCAGCTCCACATCCACAGGAAATAGTGACGCCAACAAAAATAGCCATGAAAGAAGACAGCTCAAACTCAGGGAGTCCCCAAATATTCCGAAGAAAAGGCCTTTGATCAATGCCATGCCATCTTGATAGATAGCCCATTTTGGGATAATCAAGAAAACATGGTGACTTTTTCAAGGTAATCTTCTTTCTATTTAGAATTGTTTTATAGGAATTGTGAGTTATGATTATTAATGTGAATCCAAGCATGTGTGTGAGAAAGCTAACCAAAATATTAATATTTACCGGCTAACATGTAATCCTTCTAACAAAACAATTTATCATATCCTGAACTTTATTTGTATTTGTACAGAATCCGTAATCTTTTCTTGCAAGAGAATAATATAAAAAGGGCATAGCTACAATTGTGAAATAGACTATAAGGGGCATGTATTTAAGGCAATCCAAAATACTTAAAGGTCTTATCAGAATTAATATATGTATCAAATTTGGATTCTATCCTATAAGACCTTGTTAATATCCACAAGTACAACCGCCAAATGCAGGGTAATCAATGAATAAAGGTGACCAAGCCGAATGATCTACTTCAACAGGACAAGCTCAAGGGATTTTGATACCCAAATACACCACAGTCAATGATTACAAGCAATGTGCACATGAAAGGAGTATAGCTCAAACTCAGGGAATTTATCCGCAAATACCCCAAGCCCGCCTAAAAGTCCAAAGATTCCAGGAAACGTGCACAGGTGGTACGTTCTAGCTACCCCCGCCTGGAATAAGGAGGTGTTGGAACAAGGAGATGCATACTTCAAAGTGTATGCGCCTTGCACTATTTAGCTCCACATCCAAGGGAAATAGCGATGCCAACGAAAATAGCCATGAAAGAAGACAGTTCAAGCTTAGGGAGTCTCCAAATATTCTGAAGAAAAGGCTTCTTAGTAACATTCAGGATTACCTTTAAGTGTCTTAGGGAAGCCTAGCCTCATCACTCCAAGTTTTGAGCCGCACTCATGAGGTTCGAACCCCAAATAGGTGAAGGTGTGAGAGTACCCAGGGAGTTTGAACCCCAAATCACCTGAGCCTAGGAGTGGCGAGGCTAACACAAGCACTATTTGGGAACTTGTCAGGATCACCTCCTAATACTAGGTTTGTCCCAAGCGCTTTAATATGGTTAACACAAGTGCTATTTCCGCTAGTAGAGGGAGAGTCGATAAGAAGAGCAATATGCCTTGGTGCCCTACGAGCCCAAGAGCCCATGGTTGTAAAGTGAGGGAGAGTGCTAAAAAGGAAAAGGGTTGGCCCTCCCTTCAAAAGCTTACTTGTATAAAAGGCCAAAAGTTTGACTTTGGTCTTCATTGTTGTTTGCACAAGTTTGAATACAAACTCCCTCTTCTCTTCCAAGAGAGTGTTTTGGGTGTTCTCTTGTTTCCATTGTAGTGCCTTTGTGGTTGTCACTCTATCCCCCTTCACTCCCTTCTCCTTCTTCTCTTCCTCCTCCTCCTTCTCCCCCTTTCCTCTTTCCCTTCCCTCTTTCTCGTGCGAAACCACATTGCAATAATCCGGAGGCCGCTTGAGTGACACTTGCGGATGACTCATGCTATGCATTGCTCCCACAAGGAGTAGTCAAGAGTGGAAGCTCCGTCGACATATCTTCAACTACCCCACGACATGTGAGTCACCGTTGAGCTTGTGGACGACTCGTGCTATGCATTGCTCCCACAAGGAGTAGTCAAGAGTGGAAGCTCCATCGACATATCTCGGGGGGGTCACTTAGTGTAAGATTCCTCTATCACGTGCATTCAATGCCTCTTTTATAAAGCCCTATGTAACCACTTTCTAGAAATCATTATTACCCCTTTTGTAGATTTTCATGAAATTATAAAATCCCTTTCTGTAAATGTATTCTTTTGAGGACAACTTTAAGAATATCCTTCTGTTAGAAGCAAGTGAAAAACACACTTCAATCATATAGGTAGTGCTATGCTGCCTTCGCCAAAAAACCGATCTCAATGGCAGATACAAGCTATGAAAGAGACTTCTAGACAAGTTTAAGTCTTCAAAACCAAACTCCCAATCTAGGTCTCATCCTAAAGAAAGTGGCCTAGGTTGTAGCCATGCCTAAAATTGCTACTAGTAACCATGAAAATTTTGTCCTGGCTAAAGTGCCAACCTCATGCACTTGTCTTGGCTAAAGTTCCAACCTCATGTACCCTCTAGAATGTGTTAGAATGAACACTTTATAATCTATTAAATAAGACCAAAGGAAATATATGAAGGTCTTGGCCTAGGTCTCAAATATGCAAAAAATGACTACTCTCATTGCTAGCACCCATGGATTGCCATCGTGGACAAGGATACCAAATTTTGTTAAACTCATCCAAAATGTGTATATACACTACCATTGTAGTGTAAGGCACCCTCCCATTGGATTCAATTTGAAGGGCCATTGGGCTGTTGCAACATTTGTTGGATCAAGATGGTAGAAAAACCCTAATTTTTTTGCATCTTGCATACTTAGGATCCAAACTAAGCTCTAAAGAGCTAGAAATTTTAGATGGGATATCCAGTAGGTTCTTACAAAGTCTTATCAAGTTTAAATCCCCAACCCTCCCAATAGTCCCACAAATTTCCATATCACTGGCAATATTGTACAAGCAATCCTTCTAGAGCTTTTAGAATATCTCTACAAATGGTTAAAAAACTATAAAACTCTACTCTCAAACCATGTCTCACCTTCATATTGCATTCTTAACCTAGGTTCACACAAGCCAAAATTTGCTCTCATCACTACTAGCACCATGGATTGCCACTATGGACTCATTCTCCAATAGGGATACCAAATGGCCTTTCACTCTCATCCAAAGGACGTGGTTTGGAGGACCATTGAACCACTACATCTCTTGGATCATGATGGCACAAAAAGACTAATTTTTGTGTATCTTGTAGTTTTGGAATCCAAACTAAGTTATGAAGAGCTAGAAATTATGGATGGGTTATCTAGTAGATGATTACAAAGTCTCATTAAGTTTAGAGCCCTAAACCTCAAATACTCCCACAAAAGTTTACGAATCACTAGCAATATAATATAAGTAATACTTGTAAATCCTATTGTATCTTGCTCAAGTGTTCATGCTACACATGAGAGCTTGGCACATCCATCTCCTAGTCTTGTATATGTACATGGAGTCATTTTCTACTTTGGAAGTCTACAATATCTTCAAAATGCCATAATGAGTTGCTACCCTAATTGTTCATAAGCAAGGTGCACTCAGCCCCAAGTGCCTACTTCACAAGAAAACCAAGTTCAATGGAGCCAAGTTGTGAAGGATTCTTGTAGACAAGGTTGAAGACCACATCAGTGTTACACAATACATTTCTCATGTGAGGCATATTAATACACACCCAAATTATATCAATTCATTAGAAGCATTTGGAGGCATTTCTAATCCCAAGAAATGGCTTTGCACACATTTTCATGTGATTATCCTCTATCATGTGATCATCCTCTTGCATTCTTGTCTCTTCCACATCCTCTACCATACAAGGTGAAAGCCTAATCATGCTAATTATGTCCTAGTGCTTTCAAATGTATACATTGTTCCCATTAGAGTTAGCCATGTGACTCTTGCAACGTGAAGATATAGTGAAAAGCAAATAGACCAACATTGGTCTTCAAAAATTTTAATAAGAGCCAAAGATAAAGTTGCACCATTATCACTTTAAATATTATCGAGAGACTAGATGGATTCCCCATCCTTCATGTGAAGAGCTTGCACAACAAACTCTTTGGTTGTAACATTCTTACATTGTTGGACACTTCAGTGTTGTCTTAACACTCAATATGTGATGGAACCAAAATTTCTTTATTTGAGTAATAAGAATTATACTTGCTTGCTTTATATTATGCATCCTTTATTTTTTACTTTGATATGGGATAGTTGGTCCCATCCAACTTATCTTCCATGAAACGCACATCATTGTTTGAACTTGAGATCACACAATAACTATCAATAGATATCTATCAATGCCAGTCTTTACACAAAAAATGTAGGTTGCTTTCAAGTCTCATGGATGCTTGGTTATTAACTATTTAAATGGCAATAAAATAGAAACCCCAAGGAAGACTCAGTGTTGGTTGAGTTTTGTAGAAAGAGAGGAGTCAAGCAAGAATTTGCATATACTTCTTGGGGAAGATGGAGTGATAGAAACAAATAACCCCAAGGAAGAGGAGAGTTGTTTGAATTTTGTAGAAAAAGAGTCAAAAAGAATTCACTAATGCATATACTTCCTAGGGAATATGGAGTGATAGAAACAAATAACTAGCATCTTGTGGAGACAATTAGGTACCTTTTTAAAACGCCAAAATATATCTTGGATAGAGGTAGTGCATATTCCCAATTATGTCATTAATAGATGCCCCACAAATGCCTTAAAGTTTAAAAAAGTTTCATAGGAAGAAGTGGGAAGAAAGCACTTATCTTACACCTTAGTATTTAGATGCATCTGATATGAATAACTCTCTAATATATAGCTATCACAGAATGTAATAATCCAAAAAAAAGTTGTCTTCGTACAGTCATACTGTCACCAAATCTACCACAAGCCCATTTATTATAGCCTTGATTGAGCCACCTCTAGTAATACCATCGGCGGCTCCTCTCACAATCCTATGAGACAACCACAGATATGGGAGAAAATGGAATAAAAGATTGACGGTTTATAGCAGGAAATGTCCTACTCCTCTGAGCCATTATCTATTTGCCTTGTGGGAGGGTCCATAATGTCGCCCTTAATGATTGCTCGAATGGTACATGTTATAAATGCATAGAGATGCAAATCCGTATATGTTGACAGTGTGGTGTCATTTTGTATCTCAAAAATTTGACCAAGTACCAAAAAGCAATTGTAGCCCACCCTCCATCCACAATTATAGATGTGGCTATTCTCTTGATGTGATACCTGACATGTTATATACTCTATTTATTGTGCCAAGTCACATTGCCGCATTACTGTGTCGATAGCACCTACTAATTTTCGAGCTGATCTGCACATCAAAACATATAACAACAGCGAATATGTGCATTGCATATCAATCTACATGTCAAGAAGTGACAACAAGTGTAGTCTATACTTACTCTAACACAGTGCCATGGACGGATGTCATTGAGTTGGCAAAGAAGCACTTCTTCGCAAAGATGTCCACGACTACCAGACTCCAATGTGAGCTGCATTATCAATAAAGAATAATTACTGTGTTTGAGACAATTCTAGCAATGCAATAGAAAAAACAAGTAGGGTTTGATGCTTACTTCTCATAATATGCTGTAAAAATAACTCGTGCGTCATTCATAGGAACGTGCTTCAACCACTTGCAAACACCCTCTATGGTTTCTTCTTTGTTGCTAAGCACTTCCGAAATACGAGGATCGAGCATATATGAAACACTTTGTATATTTTGCAAAAAATTTGCTATAACATTACTATATTTATAAAAAAAGTATTAGCTTATCAACAAGCTTATTTAGTCAAGGTATGAAGTGCATAATTTGTGCACTAGGTGTTTACTTTGTTGTATCAAAATTGTTTGCCACACACACACACATATACACATACCGAAAATTTTCTAATATTATCGCATCTACATTTCTCCGATGGGCACAAAACTTTGTACACGCCTCAACCTAGGTCATATTGACTTGCATACAAAGTGGTGCACCCATCCCATAAGTACTTGTTCGGATAACACACCTCCAAACGTATTTTATGACGATTGTGCATAACACTAGAAACAAAATGGTGTATAATGTGCGATCGACTATGCAAAGCATATCCAATGGACACAAGACTTTGCACGTTCCTCAACCTAGGCAGTATTGACTTGTGTGCAAAGTGGCATCCCCATCCGATAAATACTTGTTTGAAAAATACACCTAGGATCGTGTTTGAAAAATACACCAAGGCCAAAAACGGTATTTAATACTCAATCTACCATGTAAAGCATATCCGATGGGCACAATACTTTGCACGTGTCTCAAAAGCGGTGGTATGGTATTCCATGCAAAGTGCGCCCATTCAATAAGTACTTGGTATGATAATATATCTAGCTTTGTATTTAATAAGTACTTTGTATTTGAATACATCTAGCTTTGTATTATTTGATAATAATATAATAAGTACTTGTTTGAAAAATACACCTAGGATCGTGTTTGAAAAATACACCAAGGCCAAAAACGGTATTTAATACTCAATCTACCATGTAAAGCATATCCAATGGGCACAATACTTTGCACGTGCCTCAAAAGCGGTGGTATGGTATTCCATGCAAAGTGGAACGCCCATTCAATAAGTACTTGGTATGATAATGTATCTATTAAGAGCGTGTTCTTTGACAGATGTGCATAACACTAGGGGGAAAATGGTGTATAATGTGTGCCATGCAAAGCATAACCGATAGACACAATACTATGCACGCACATCAACCTAGTTGAAATTGACTTTCTTGCAAAGTGGCTCCCCCATCTGACAAGTACTTTTTAGAATATCACACCTAGGACCATGTTTTTTATTGGTTGTTGTCCATGACACTAAGGCAAAAACGCTGATTTATGCTTAATTAACAATGCAATGCATATCCGATCATCACAATACTTTGCACACATCTCAACCTAGGTATTATTGACTTACATGCAAAGTGGCGTGCCCATCCCATAAGTACTTAGTCGAATAACACATCTAGGACCGTGTTTTTTTACGGTTGTGCATGACACTAAGGCCAAAACAGTGTTTAATGCTTGTTCGACAATGCAAAGCATATCCGATGGGCACAATACTTTGCATGAGTCTCAACAATTGTGGTATTACATTGCATGCAAAGTGGTATACCCATCTGATAAGCAGTTGGTCGGATAACACACCTAAAAGCGTGTTTTTTTATGGTTGTGCATGACATTGAGGCACAAACGGAGTTTAATACGTGATATATCATGCAAAGTACATCCGATGGACACAATACTTTGCACCCACCTCAACCTAGGTGTTATTGACTTGCATGAAAAGTGGCATGTTGGTTAGATAAGTACTTGATCCGATACCACACCTAGGACCGTCTTTTTTTACAAATGTGCTTGGCACTAAGGCAAAAACGGTGTTTTATGCTTGATCAACAATGCAAAGCATATCCGATGGGCACAATACTTTGCACACACCTTCAACTAGGTGGAATTGACTTACTTGCAAAGTGGCACGCCCATCCCATAAGTGCTTGATCGGATAATATACCTAGCAGCGTGTTTTTTTACGGATGTGCATGACACTAGAGCAAAAATAGTATTTAATGCTCGATCGACCATGCAAAGGATATCCGATGGGCACAACACTTTTCCTACACCGCAACCTAGGTGGTATTGAAATGTTCCCAAAGAGGCACACCCATCAAGTACTTATGTGATGGGAATGCCACTTTGATAGTAAAGACGATGCAAAGGATATCCGATGGGTTGAGGCATACGAAAAGTGTTGTGCCCATCGGATATCCTTTGCATGGTCGATCGAGCATTAAATACTATTTTTGCTCGTGTCATGCACATCCGTAAAAAAAACACGCTGCTAGGTATGTTATCCGATCAAGCACTTTATGGGATGGGTGTGCCACTTTGCATGTAAGTCAATATCACCTAGTTGCAGGTGTGTGCAAAGTATTGTGCCCATCGGATATGCTTTGCATTGTCGATCAAGTATAAAAAATTGCCTTAGTGTCATGCAGAACCATGAAAAAACACGGTCCTAGGTGTGTTATTCAAACAAGTATACTTATCGGATGGGGGCTCCACTTTGCACGCAAGTCCGTTTCAACTACGTTGAGGTACGTGCAAAGTATTGTCACCATCGGATATACTTTGCATGGTCGATCACGCATTATACACCATTTTTTCTCTAGTGATATGCACATCCGTAAAAAAACATGCCCTTAGGTGTGTTATCTGACCAAGTACTTATCGGATGTGTGTGCCTCTTTGGGATATCTATCAATGCCAGTCTTTACACAAAAAATGTAGGTTGCTTTCCCATCACATAAGTACTTGATTGGATAACACACCTAGCAGTGTGTTTTTTTACGGATGTGCATGACACTAAGGCAAAAATGGTATTTAATGCTCGATCGACCATGCAAAGCATATCCGATGGGCACAATACTTTTCCTACCCCTTAACCTAGGTGGTATTGAAATGTTCTCAAAGAGGCACACCCATCCGATAAGTACTTGGTCATATAACATACCTAAGCGCATGTTTTTTTGCGGATGTGCATATCACTACGGGAAAAACGTTGTATAATGTGTAATCGACCATGCAGAGCATATCTGATGGTGACATTACTTTGCATGCATCTCAACCTAGTTGAAACTGACTTGCGTGCAAAGTGGATCCCCCATCCGATAAGTACTTGTTTGATTAACACACTTAGGACCGCGTTTTTTCATGGTTGTGCATGACACTAAGGTAATTTTTTATGCTTGATCGACAATGCAAAGCATATCCGATGGGCACAATACTTTGCACACACCTTCCACTAGGTGATATTGACTTACATGCAAAGTGGCACACCCATCCCATAAGTTCTTGATCGGATAACATACCTAGCAGCGTGTTTTTTTTACGGATGTGCATGACACTAGAGCAAAAATAGTATTTAATGCTCGATCGACCATGCAAAGGATATCCGATGGGCACAACACTTTTCGTATGCCTCAACCTAAGTGGTATTCAAATGCTCTCAAAGAGGCACACCCATCCAATAAGTACTTGGTTAAATAACACACCTAAGGGCATGTTTTTTTGCCGATGTCCATATCACTAGGGAAAAAATGGTGTATAATGCGTGATCGACCATGCAAAGCATATCCGATGGTGAGAATACTTTGCACGCACCTCAACGTAGTTGAAACGGACTTGCGTGCAAAGTGGAGCCCCCATCCGATAAGTACTTGTTTGAATAACACACCTACGGCTTGTGTTTTTATATGGTTGTGCATGACACTAAGGCAAAAACGGTTTTTTATTCTTGATCGACAAAGCAAACCATAGCCGATGGGCACAATACTTTGCACACACCTTCAACTAGATGGAATTGACTTACATGCAAAGTGGCATTCCCATCACATAAGTACTTGATCGGATAACACACCTAGCAGTGTGTTTTTTTACGAATGTGTGACACTAAGGCAAAAATGGTATTTAATGCTCGATCGACCATGCAAAGCATATCCGATGGGCACAATACTTTTCCTACACCTTAACCTAGGTGGTATTGAAATGTTCTCAAAGAGGCACACCCATCCGATAAGTACTTGGTCATATAACATACCTAAGGGCATGTTTTTTTGCGGATGTGCATATCACTACGGGAAAAACGTTGTATAATGTGTAATCGACCATGCAGAGCATATCTGATGGTGAAAATACTTTGCACGCATCTCAACCTAGTTGAAACGGACTTGCGTGCAAAGTGGATCCCCCATCCGATAAGTACTTGTTTGATTAACACACTTAGGTCCGTGTTTTTTCATGGTTCTGCACAATACTTTGCACACACCTTCAACTAGGTGGAATTGACTTACATGCAAAGTGGCATTCCCATCACATAAGTACTTGATCGGATAACACACCTAGCAGTGTGTTTTTTTACGGATGTGCATGACACTAAGGCAAAAATGGTATTTAATGCTCGATCGACCATGCAAAGCATATCCAATGGGCACAATACTTTTCCTACCCCTTAACCTAGGTGGTATTGAAATGTTCTCAAAGAGGCACACCCATCCGATAAGTACTTGGTCATATAACATACCTAAGCGCATGTTTTTTTGCGGATGTGCATATCACTACGGGAAAAACGTTGTATAATGTGTAATCGACCATGCAGAGCATATCTGATGGTGACATTATTTTGCACGCATCTCAACCTAGTTGAAACTGACTTGCGTGCAAAGTGGATCCCCCATCCGATAAGTACTTGTTTGATTAACACACTTAGGACCGTGTTTTTTCATGGTTGTGCATGACACTAAGGCAATTTTTTATGCTTGATCGACAATGCAAAGCATATCCGATGGGCACAATACTTTGCACACACCTTCAACTAGGTGATATTGACTTACATGCAAAGTGGCACACCCATCCCATAAGTGCTTGATCGGATAACATACCTAGCAGCGTGTTCTTTTTACGGATGTGCATGACACTAGAGCAAAAATAGTATTTAATGCTCGACCGACCATGCAAAGGATATCCGATGGGCACAACACTTTTCGTATGCCTCAACCTAAGTGGTATTCAAATGCTCTCAAAGAGGCACACCCATCCAATAAGTACTTGGTTAGATAACACACCTAAGGGCGTGTTTTTTTGCCGATGTCCATATCACTAGGGAAAAAATGGTGTATAATGCGTGATCGACCATGCAAAGCATATCCGATGGTGAGAATACTTTGCACGCACCTCAAAGTAGTTGAAACGGACTTGCGTGCAAAGTGGAGCCCCCATCCGATAAGTACATGTTTGAATAACACACCTACGGCTTGTGTTTTTATATGGTTGTGCATGACACTAAGGCAAAAACGGTTTTTTATGCTTGATCGACAATGCAAACCATATCCGATGGGCACAATACTTTGCACACACCTTCAACTAGGTGGAATTGACTTACATGCAAAGTGGCATTCCCATCACATAAGTACTTGATCGGATAACACACCTAGTAGTGTGTTTTTTTACGGATGTGCATGACACTAAGGCAAAAATGGTATTTAATGCTCGATCGACCATGCAAAGCATATCCGATGGGCACAATACTTTTCCTACACCTTAACCTAGGTGGTATTGAAATTTTCTCAAAGAGGCACACCCATCCGATAAGTACTTGGTCATATAACATACCTATTTTGCGGAAGTGCATATCACTACGGGAAAAACGTTGTATAATGTGTGATCAACCATGCAGAGCATATCTGATGGTGACAATACTTTGCACGCATCTCAACCTAGTTGAAACGGACTTGCCTGCAAAGTGGATCCCCCATCCGATAAGTACTTGTTTGATTAACACACTTAGGACCGTGTTTTTTCATGGTTCTGCATGACACTAAGGCAATTTTTTATGCTTGATCGACAATGCAAAGCATATCCGATGGGCACAATACTTTGCACGCACCTTCAACTAGGTCATATTGACTTACATGCAAAGTGGCACACCCATCCCATAAGTGCTTGATCGGATAACATACCTAGCAGCGTGTTTTTTTTACGGATGTGCATGACACGAGCAAAAATAGTATTTAATGCTCGATCGACCATGCAAAGGATATCCGATGGGCACAACACTTTTCGTATGCCTCAACCTAAGTGGTATTCAAATGCTCTCAAAGAGGCACACCCATCCAATAAGTACTTGGTTAGATAACACACCTAAGGGCGTGTTTTTTTGCCGATGTCCATATCACTAGGGAAAAAATGGTGTATAATGCGTGATCGACCATGCAAAGCATATCCGATGGTGAGAATACTTTGCACACACCTCAAAGTAGTTGAAACGGACTTGCGTGCAAAGTGGAGCCCCCATCCGATAGTACTTGTTTGAATAACACTCCTACGGCTTGTGTTTTTATATGGTTGTGCATGACACTAAGGCAAAAACGGTTTTTTATGCTTGATCGACAATGCAAACCATATCCGATGGGCACAATACTTTGCACACACCTTCAACTAGGTGGAATTGACTTACATGCAAAGTGGCATTCCCATCACATAAGTACTTGATCGGATAACACACCTAGTAGTGTGTTTTTTTACGGATGTGCATGACACTAAGGCAAAAATGGTATTTAATGCTCGATCGACCATGCAAAGCATATCCGATGGGCACAATACTTTTCCTACACCTTAATCTAGGTGGAATTGAAATTTTCTCAAAGAGGCACACCCATCCGATAAGTACTTGGTTATATAACTTACCTATTTTGCGGATGTGCATATCACTACGGGAAAAACGTTGTATAATGTGTGATCGACCATGCAGAGCATATCTGATGGTGAAAATACTTTGCACGCATCTCAACCTAGTTGAAACTGACTTGCGTGCAAAGTGGATCCCCCATCCGATAAGTACTTGTTTGATTAACACACTTAGGACCGTGTTTTTTCATGGTTCTGCATGACACTAAGGCAATTTTTTATGCTTGATCGACAATGCAAAGCATATCCGATGGGCACAATACTTTGCACGCACCTTCAACTAGGTGATATTGACTTACATGCAAAGTGGCACACCCATACCATAAGTGCTTGATCGGATAACATACCTAGCAGCGTGTTTTTTTTACGGATGTGCATGACACGAGCAAAAATAGTATTTAATGCTCGATCGACCATGCAAAGGATATCCGATGGGCACAACACTTTTCGTATGCCTCAACCTAAGTGGTATTCAAATGCTCTCAAAGAGGCACACCCATCCAATAAGTACTTGGTTAGATAACATACCTAAGGGCGTGTTTTTTTGCCGATGTCCATATCACTAGGGGAAAAATGGTGTATAATGCGTGATCGACCATGCAAAGCATATCCGATGGTGAGAATACTTTGCACGCACCTCAACGTAGTTGAAACGGACTTGCCTGCAAAGTGGAGCCCCCATCGGATAAGTACTTGTTTGAATAACACACCTACGGCTTGTGTTTTTATATGGTTGTGCATGACACTAAGGCAAAAACGGTTTTTTATGCTTGATCGACAATGCAAACCATATCCAATGGGCACAATACTTTGCACACAACTTCAACTAGGTGGAATTGACTTACATGCAAAGTGGCATTCCCATCACATAAGTACTTGATCGGATAACACACCTAGTAGTGTGTTTTTTTACGGATGTGCATGACACTAAGGCAAAAATAGTATTTAATGCTCGATCTACCATGCAAAGCATATCCGATGGGCACAATACTTTTACTACACCTTAACCTAGGTGGTATTGAAATGTTCTCAAAGAGGCACACCCATCCGATAAGTACTTGGTCATATAACATACCTAAGGGCATGTTTTTTTGCGGATGTGCATATCACTACGGGAAAAACGTTGTATAATGTGTGATCGACCATGCAGAGCATATCTGATGGTGACAATACTTTGCACGCATCTCAACCTAGTTGAAACGGACTTGCGTGCAAAGTGGATCCCCCATCCGATAAGTACTTGTTTGATTAACACACTTAGGACCGTGTTTTTTCATGGTTTTGCATGACACTAAGGCAATTTTTTATGCTTGATCGACAATGCAAAGCATATCCGATGGGCACAATACTTTGCACACACCTGCAACTAGGTGATATTGACTTACATGCAAAGTGGCACACCCATCCCATAAGTGCTTGATCGGATAACATACCTAGCAGCGTGTTTTTTTTACGGATGTGCATGACACTAGAGCAAAAATAGTATTTAATGCTCGATCGACCATGCAAAGGATATCCGATGGGCACAATACGTTTCCTACACTGCAACCTAGGTGGTATTGAAATGTTCTCAAAGAGGCACACCCATCCGATAAGTACTTGGTTAGATAACACACCTAAGGGCGTGTTTTTTCGCGGTCAACGTAGTTGAAACGGACTTGCGTACAAAGTGGAGCCCCCATCCGATAAGTACTTGTTTGAATAACACACCTACGGCCGTGTTTTCATATGGTTGTGCATGACACTAAGGCCAAAACAGTGTTTTATGCTTGATCGACAATGGAAAGCATATCCAATGGGAACAATACCTTGCACACACCTTAAACTAGGTGGAATTGACTTACATGCAAAGTGGCATTCCCATCACATAAGTACTTGATCGGCTAACACACCTAGCAGCGTGTTCTTTTACGGATGTGCATGACACTAAGGCAAAAATGGTATTTAATGCTCGATCGACCATGCAAAGCATATCCGATGGGCACAATACTTTTCCTACGCCTTAACCTAGGTGGTATTGAAATGTTCTTAAAGAGGCACACCCATCCGATAAATACTTGGTCAGATAACATACCTAAGGGCGTGTTTTTTTGCGGATGTGCATATCACTACGGGAAAAACGTTGTATAATGCGTAATCGACCATGCAGAGCATATCCGATAGTGACAATACTTTGCACGCATCTCAACCTAGTTGAAATGGACTTACGTGCAATATGGAGCCCCCATCCGATAAGTACTTGTTTAATTAACACACTTAGGACCGTGTTTTTTCATGGTTGTGCATGACACTAAGCCAAAAACGGTGTTTTATTTTTGATCGACAATGCAAAGCACATCCGATGGGCACAATACTTTGCACACACCTTCAACTAGGTGGAATTGACTTACATGCAAAGTCGCACACCCATCCCATAAGTGCTTGATCGGATAACATACCTAGCAATGTGTTTTTTTAACGGATGTGCATGACACTAGAGCAAAAATAGTATTTAATGCTCGATCGACCATGCAAAGGATATCTGATGGGCACAATACTTTTCCTACACCACAACCTAGGTGGTATTGAAATGTTCTCAAAGAAGCACAACCATCCGATAAGTACTTGGTCAAATAACATACCTAAGGGCGTGTTTTTTTGCAGATGTGCATATCACTAGGGAAAAAACGGTGTATAATGTGTGATCGAGCATGCAAAGCATATTCGATGGTGACAATACTTTGCATGCATCTCAACGTAGTTGAAATGGACTTACGTGCAACGTGGAGCCCCCATCCGATAAGTACTTGTTTGAATAACACACCTAGGACCGTGTTTTTTCATGGTTGTGCATGACACTAAGGCAAAAACGGTGTTTTATGCTTGATCGACAATGCAAAGCATATCCGATGGGCACAATACTTTGCACACACCTTCAACTAGGTGGAATTGACTTACATGCAAAGTAGCACTCCCATCCCATAAGTGCTTGATCCTACAGTGCAGACTAGGTGGTATTGAAATGTTCTCAAAGAGGCACACCCATCCGATAAGTACTTGATCGGATAACATACCTAGTAGCGTGTTTTTTTTACGGATGTGCATGACACTAGAGCAAAAATAGTATTTAATGCTTGATCGGCCATGCAAAGGATATCCGATTGGCACAACACTTTTCGTACACCTCAACCTAAGTGGTATTGAAATGTTCTCGAAGAGGCACACCCATCGATAAGTACTTGGTCAGATAACACACTTAACGGCGTGTTTTTTTGCCGATGTCCATATCACTAGGGAAAAAATGGTGTATAATGCGTGATCGACCATGCAAAGCATATCCGATGGTGACAATACTTTGCATGCACCTCAATGTGGTTGAAACGGACTTGCGTGCAAAGTGGAGACTCCATCTGATAAGTAATTTTTTGAATAACACACCTATGGCCGTGTTTTTATATGGTTGTGCATGACACTAAGGCAAAAACGGTGTTTTATGCTTGATCGACAATGCAAAGCATATCCGATGGGCACAATACTTTGCACACACCTTCAACTAGGTGGAATTGACTTACATGCAAAGTGGCATATCCATCGCATAAGTACCTGATTGGATAACACACCTAGCAGCGTGTTTTTTTACGGATGTGCATGACACTAAGGCAAAAATGGTATTTAATGCTCGATCAACCATGGAAAGGATATCTGATGGGCACAATACTTTTCCTACACTTTAACCTAGGTGGTATTGAAATGTTCTCAAAGAGGCACACCCATCCCATAAGTACTTGGTCAGATAACATACCTAAGGGCGTGTTTTTTTGCGGATGTGCATATCACTACGGGAAAAACGTTGTATAATGCGTAATCGACCATGCAGAGCATATCCGATGGTGACAATTCTTTTCACACATCTCAACCTAGTTGAAAGGGACTTGCGTGCAAAGTGGAGCCCCCATCCGATAAGTACTTGTTTGATTAACAGACTTAGGACCGTGTTTTTTCATGGTTCTGCATGACACTAAGGCAATAGGTGGAATTTACTTACATGCAAAGTGGCACACCCATCCCATAAGTGCTTGATCGGATAACATACCTAGCAGCGTGTTTTTTTTACGGATGTGCATGACACTAGAGCAAAAATAGTATTTAATGCTCGATCGACCATGCAAAGGATATCCGATGGGCATAATACTTTTCCTACACCACAACCTAGGTGGTATTGAAATGTTCTCAAAGAGGCACACCCATCCGATAAGTACTTGGTTCGATAACACACCTAAGGGCGTGTTTTTTCGCAGTCAACGTAGTTGAAACGGACTTGCGTACAAAGTGGAGCCCCCATCCGATAAGTACTTGTTTGAATAACACACCTATGGCCGTGTTTTCATATGGTTGTGCATGACACTAAGGCCAAAACGGTGTTTTATGCTTGATCGACAATGGAAAGCATATCCGATGGGAACAATACCTTGCACACACCTTAAACTAGGTGGAATTGACTTACATGCAAAGTGGCATTCCCATCACATAAGTACTTGATCGGCTAACACACCTAGCAGCGTGTTTTTTTACGGATGTGCATGACACTAAGGCAAAAATGGTATTTAATGCTCGATTGACCATGCAAAGCATATCCGATGGGCACAATACTTTTCCTACGCCTTAACCTAGGTGGTATTGAAATGTTCTTAAAGAGGCACACCCATCCGATAAATACTTGGTCAGATAACATACCTAAGGGCGTGTTTTTTTGCGGATGTGCATATCACTACGGGAAAAACGTTGTATAATGCGTAATCGACCATGCAGAGCATATCCGATAGTGACAATACTTTGCACGCATCTCAACCTAGTTGAAACGGACTTATGTGCAAACTGGAGCCCCCATCCGATAAGTACTTGTTTAATTAACACACTTAGGACCGTGTTTTTTCATGGTTGTGCATGACACTAAGCCAAAAACGGTGTTTTATGTTTGATCGACAATGCAAAGCACATCCGATGGGCACAATACTTTGCGCACACCTTCAACTAGGTGGAATTGACTTACATGCAAAGTGGCACACCCATCCCATAAGTGCTTGATCGGATAACATACCTAGCAGCGTGTTTTTTTTACGGATGTGCATGACACTAGAGCAAAAATAGTATTTAATGCTCGATCGACCATGCAAAGGATATCCGATGGGCACAAAACTTTTCCTACACCGCCACCTAGGTGGTATTGAAATGTTCTCAAAGAGGCACACCCATCCGATCAGTACTTGGTTAGATAACACACGTAAGGGCATGTTTTTTTGCCGATGTCCATATCACTAGGGGAAAAATGGTGTATAATGCGTGATCGACCATGCAAAGCATATCCGATGGTGACTATACTTTGCACGCACCTCAACGTAGCCGAAAAGGACTTGTGTGCAAAGTGGAGCCCCCATCCGATAAGTACTTGTTTTAATAACACACCTACGGCCGTGTTTTTATATGGTTGTGCAATGACACTAAGGCAAAAACGGTGTTTTATGCTTGATCGAAAATGCAAAGCATATCCGATGGGCACAATACTTTGCACACACCTTCAACTAGGTGTAATTGACTTACATGCAAAGTGGCACACCCATCCCATAAGTGTGCTTGATCGGATAACATACCTAGCAGCGTGTTTTTTTTACGGATGTGCATGACACTAGAGCAAAAATAGTATTTAATGCTCGATCGACCATGCAAAGGATATCCGATGGGCACAATACTTTTCCTACACTGCAACCTAGGTGGTATTGAAATGTTCTCAAAGAGGCACACCCATCTGATAAGTACTTGGTCAGATAACACACCTAAGGGCGTGTTTTTTTGCGGACGTGCATATCACTCGGGAAAAAATGGTGTATAATGCGTGATCGACCATGCAAAGCATATCCGATGGTGACAATACTTTGCATGCACCTCAATGTAGTTGAAAGGGACTTGCGTGCAAAGTGGAGCCCCCATCTGATAAGTACTTGTTTGAATAACACACCTACAGCCGTGTTTTTATATGGTTGTGCATGACACTAAGGCAAAAACTGTGTTTTATGCTTGATCGACAATGCAAAGCATATCCGATGGGGACAATACCTTGCACACACCTTCAACTAGGTGGAATTGACTTAGATGCAAAGTGGCATTCCCATCGCATAAGTACTTGATCGGATAACACACCTAGCAGTGTGTTTTTTTACGGATGTGCATGACACTAAGGCAAAAATGGTATTTAATGCTCGATCAACCATGCAAAGGATATCTGATGGGCACAATACTTTTCCTACACTTTAACCTAGGTGGTATTGAAATGTTCTCAAAGAGGCACACCCATCCCATAAGTACTTGGTCAGATAACATACCTAAGGGCGTGTTTTTTTGCGGATGTGCATATCACTACGGAAAAAACGTTGTATAATGCGTAATTGACCATGCAGAGCATATCCGATGGTGACAATTCTTTGCACACATCTCAACCTAGTTGAAAGGGACTTGCGTGCAAAGTGGATCCCCCATTCGATAAGTACTTGTTTGATTAACACACTTAGGACCGTGTTTTTTCATGGTTGTGCATGACACTAAGGCAAAAACGGTGTTTTATGCTTGATCGACAATGCAAAGCATATCCGATGGGCACAATATTTTGCACACACCTTCAACTAGATGGAATTGACTTACATGCAAAGTAGCACTCCCATCCCATAAGTGCTTGATCGGATAAGATACGTAGCAGCGTGTTTTTTTACGGATGTGCATGACACTAGACCAAAAATAGTATTTAATGCTCGATCGACCATGCAAAGGATATCCGATGGGCCCAACACTTTTCCTACACCTCAACCTAGGTGGTATTGAAATGTTTTCAAAGAGGCACACCAATCCGATAAGTACTTGGTTAGATAACACACCTAAGGGCGTGTTTTTTTGCGGATGTGCATATCACTAGAGAAAAAATGGTGTATAATGCGTGATCGAGCATGCAAAGAATATCCGATGGTGACTATACTTTGCACACACCTCAACGTAGTTGAAATGGACTTGCGTGCAAAGTGGAGTCCCCATCCGATAAGTACTTGTTTGAATAACACACCCAGGACCGTGTTTTTTTATGGTTGTGCATGACACTAAGGCAAAAACGGTGTTTTATGCTTGATCGACAATGCAAATCATATCCGTTGGGCACAATACTTTGCACACACCTTCAACTAGGTGGAATTGACTTACATGCAAAGTGGCACGCCCATCCCATAAGTGCTTAATCGGATAACATACCTAGCAACGTGTTTTTTTATGGATGTGCATGACACTAGAGCAAAAATAGTATTTAATGCTCGATCGACCATGCAAAGGATATCTGATGGGCACAACACTTTTTGTATGCGTCAACCTAGGTGGTATTGAAATGTTCTCAAGGAGGCACACCCATTCGATAAGTACTTAGTCAGATAACACACTTAAGGGCGCGTTTTTTTACGGATGTCCATATCACTATGGAAAAAATGGTGTATAATGCGTTATCGACCATGCAAAGCATATCCGATGGTGACAATACTTTGCACGCACCTCAACGTAGTTAATGCTCGATCAACCATGCAAAGCATATCCGATGGGCACAATACTTTTCCTACACCTTAACCTAGGTGGTATTCAAATGTTCTCAAAGGGGCACACCCATCCGATAAGTACTTGGTCAAATAACATACCTAAGGGCATGTTTTTTTGCAGATGTGCATATCACTATGGGAAAAACGTTGTATAAAGTGGAGCCCCCATCCGATAAGTACTTGTTTGATTAACACACTTAGGACCGTGTTTTTTCATGGTTCTGCTTGACACTAAGCCAAAAACGATGTTTTATGCTTGATCGACAATGCAGAGCATATTCGATGGGCACAATACTTTGCACACACCTTCAACTAGGTGAAATTGACTTACATGCAAAGTGGCACACCCATCCCATAATTGCTTGATCGGATAACATACCTAGCAGCGTGTTTTTTTTACGGATGTGCATGACACTAGAACAAAAATAGTATTTAATGCTCAATCGACCATGCAAAGGATATCCGATGGGTACAAAACTTTTCCTACACCGCAACCTATGTGGTATTGAAATGTTCTCAAAGAGGCACACCCATCCGATAAGTACTTGGTCAGAGAACATACCTAAGGGCGTGTTTTTTTTGCTGATGTTCATATCACTAGGGAAAAAATGGTGTATAATGCGTGATCGACAATGCAAAGCATATCCGATGGTGACAATACTTTGCACGCACCTCAACGTAGTTGAAACGGACTTGCGTGCAAAGTGGAGCCCCCATCCGATAAGTACCTGTTTGAATAACACACCTACGGCCGTGTTTTTATATGGTTGTGCATTACACTAAGGATAAAACGGTGTTTTGTGCTTGATCGACAATGCAAAGCATATCGGATGGGCACAATACTTTGCACACACCTTCAACTAGGTGGAATTGACTTACATGAAAAGTGGCACACCCATCCCATAAGTGCTTGATTGGATAAGATACCTAGCAGCGTGTTTTTTTTACGGATGTGCATGACACTAGAGCAAGAATAGTACTTAATGCTCGATCGACCATGCAAAGGATATCCGATGGGCACAATAATTTTCCTACACTGCAGACTAGGTGGTATTGAAATGTTCTCAAAGAGGCACACCCATCCGATAAGTACTTGATCGGATAACATACCTAGTAGCGTGTTTTTTTTACGGATGTGCATGACACTAGAGCAAAAATAGTATTTAATGCTCGATCGGCCATGGAAAGGATATCCGATGGGCACAACACTTTTCGTACACCTCAACCTAGGTGGTATTGAAATGTTCTCAAAGAGGCACACCCATCCGATAAGTACTTGGTCAGATAACACAACTAAGGGCGTGTTTTTTTGTGGGCGTGCCTATCACCAGAGAAAAAATGGTGTATAATGCGTGATGGACCATGCAAAGCATATCCGATGGTGACAATACTTTGCACGCACCTCAATGTAGCTGAAACGGACTTGCGTGCAAAGTGGAGCCCCCATCCGATAAGTACTTGTTTGAATAAAATACCTAGGACCGTGTTTTTTCATGGTTGTGCATGACACTAAGGCAAAAATGGTGTTTTATGCTTGATCGACAATGCAAAGCATATCCGGTGCGCACAATACTTTGCACACACCTTCAACTAGGTGGAATTGACTTACATGCAAATTGGCACGCCCATCCCATAAGTGCTTGATCGGATAACATACCTAGCAGCGTGTTTTTTTACGGATGTGCATGACACGAGCAAAAATAGTATTTAATGCTCGCTCGACCATGCAAAGGATATCCGATGGGCACAACACTTTTCGTACGCCTCAACCTAAGTGGTATTGAAATGTTCTCCAAGAGGCACAACCATCTGATAAGTACTTGGTCAGATAAGACACCTAAGGGCGTGTTTTTTTGCCGATGTCCATATCACTAGGGAAAAAATGGGGTATAATGCGTGATCGACCATGCAGAGTATATCCAATGGTGACAATACTTTGTACGCATCTCAACCTTGTTGAAATGGACTTGCGTGCAAGGTGGATCCCCCATCCGATAAGTACTTGTTTGATTAACACACTTAGGACCGTGTTTTCTCATGGTTCTGCACGACACTAAGGCAAAAACGGTGTTTTATGCTTGGTCGACAATGCAAAGCATATCCGATGGGTACAATACTTTTCACACACCTTCAACTAGGTGTAATTGACTTACATGCAAAGTGGCACACCCATCCTAGAAGTGCTTGATCGGATAACATACCTAGCAGCGTGTGTTTTTTACGGATGTGCATGACACTAGAGCAAAAATAGTATTTAATGCTCGATCGACCATGCAAAGGATATCCGATGGGCACAATACTTTTCCTACACTGCAACCTAGGTGGTATTGAAATTTTCTCACAGAGGCACACCCATCTGATAAGTACTTGGTCAGATAACACACCTAAGGGCGTGTTTTTTTGCGGACGTGCATATCACTCGGGAAAAAATGGTGTATAATGCGTGATCGACCATGCAAAGCATATCCGATGGTGACAATACTTTGCATGCACCTCAATGTAGTTGAAAGGGACTTGCGTGCAAAGTGGAGCCCCCATCTGATAAGTACTTGTTTGAATAACACACCTACATCCGTGTTTTTATATGGTTGTGCATGACACTAAGGCAAAAACTGTGTTTTATGCTTGATCGACAATGCAAAGCATATCCGATGGGGACAATACCTTGCACACACCTTCAACTAGGTGGAATTGACTTACATGCAAAGTGGCATTCCCATCGCATAAGTACTTGATCGGATAACACACCTAGTAGTGTGTTTTTTTACGGATGTGCATGACACTAAGGCAAAAATGGTATTTAATGCTCGATCAACCATGCAAAGCATATCTGATGGGCACAATACTTTTCCTACACTTTAACCTAGGTGGTATTGAAATGTTCTCAAAGAGGCACACCCATCCCATAAGTACTTGGTCAGATAACATACCTAAGGGCGTGTTTTTTTGCGGATGTGCATATCACTACGGGAAAAACGTTGTATAATGCGTAATCGACCATGTAGAGCATATCCGATGGTGACTATACATTGCACTCATCTCAACCTAGTTGAAACGGACTTGCGTGCAAAGTGGAGCCCCCATCCAATAAGTACTTCTTTGAATAACACAGTTAGGACCATGTTTTTTCATGGTTCTGCATGACACTAAGCCAAAAACGGTGTTTTATGCTTGATCGACAATGCAAAGCATATTCGATGGGCACAATACTTTGCACACACCTTCAACTAGGTGGAATTGACTTACATGCAAAGTTGCACACCCATCCCATAAGTGCTTGATCGGATAACATACCTAGCAGCGTGTTTTTTTTACGGATGTGCATGACACTAGAGCAAAAATAGTATTTAATGCTCGATCGACCATGCAAAGGATATTCGATGGGCACAAAACTTTTCCTACACCGCCACCTAGGTGGTATTGAAATGTTCTCAAAGAGGCACACCCATCCGATAAGTACTTGGTTAGATAACACACGTAAGGGCGTGTTTTTTTGCCGATGTCCATATCACTAGGGGAAAAATGGTGTATAATGCGTGATCGACCATGCAAAGCATATCCGATAGTGACTATACTTTGCACGCACCTCAACGTAGCCGAAAGGGACTTGTGTGCAAAGTGGAACCCCCATCCGATAAGTACTTGTTTGAATAACACACCTACGGCCCTGTTTTTATATGGTTGTGCATGACACTAAGGCAAAAACGGTGTTTTATGCTTGATCGAAAATGCAAAGCATATCCGATGGGCACAATACTTTGCACACACCTTCAACTAGGTGGAATTGACTTACATGCAAAGTGGCACACCCATCCCATAAGTGCTTGATCGGATAACATACCTAGCAGCGTGTTTTTTTTACGGATGTGCATGACACTAGAGCAAAAATAGTATTTAATGCTCGATCGACCATGCAAAGGATATTCGATGGGCACAATACTTTTCCTAAACCGCAACCTAGGTGGTATTCAAATGTTCTCAAAGAGGCACACCCATCCGATAAGTACTTGATCGGATAACATACCTAGCAGCGTGTTTTTTTATGGATGTGCATGACACTAGAGCAAAAATAGTATTTAATGCTTGATCGACCATGCAAAGGATATCCGATGGGCACAACACTTTTCCTTCACCTCAACCTAGGTGGTATTGAAATGTTCTCAGAGAAGCACACCCATCCGATAAGTACTTGGTCAGATAACACACCTAAGGGCGTGTTTTTTTGCAGATGTACATATCACTAGAGAAAAAATGGTGTATAATGCGTGATCGACCATGCAAAGCATATCCGTTAGTGACAATACTTTGCACGCACCTCAACGTAGTTGAAACAGACTTGCGTGCAAAGTGGAGCCCCCTTCCTATAAGTACTTGTTTGAATAACACACCTAGGAGCGTGTTTTTTCATGGTTGTGCATGACACTAAGGCAAAAACGGTGTTTTATGCTTGATCGACAATGCAAAGCATATCCGGTGGGCACAATACTTTGCACACACCTTCAACTAGGTGGAATTGACTTACATGCAAAGTGGCACGCCCATCCCATAAGTGCTTGATCGGATAACATACCTAGCAGCGTGTTTTTTTACGGATGTGCATGACACTAGAGCAAAAATAGTATTTAATGCTCGCTCGACCATGCAAAGGATATCCGATGGGCACAAAACTTTTCTTACGCCTCAAATTAAGTGGTATTGAAATGTTCTGAAAGAGGCACACCCATCCGATAAGTACTTGGTCAGATAACACACCTAAGGGTGTGTTCTTTTGCCGATGTCCATATCACTAGGGAAAAAATGGTGTATAATGCGTGATCGACCATGCAAAGCATATCCGACGGTGACAATACTTTGCACGCACCTCAACGTAGTTGAAATGGACTTGCGTGCAAAGTGGAGCCCCCATCCGATAAGTACTTGTTTGAATAACACACCTATGGCCGTGTTTTTATATGGTTGTGCATGACACTAAGGCAAAAACGGTGTTTTATGCTTGATCGACAATGGAAAGCATATCCGATGGGCACAATAATTTGCACACACCTTCAACTAGGTGTAATAGACTTACATGCAAAGTGGCATTCCCATCACATAAGTACTTGATCGGATAACACACCTAGCAGTGTGTTTTTTTACGGATGTGCATGACACTAAGGCAAAAATGGTATTTAATGCTCGATCGACCATGCAAAGCATATCCGATGGGCACAATACTTTTCCTACACCCTAACATAGGTGGTATTGAAATGTTCTCAAACAGGCACACCCATCCGATAAGTACTTGGTCAGATAACATACGTAAGGGCATGTTTTTTTGCGGATCTGCATATCACTACGGGAAAATCGATGTATAATGCGTAATCGACCATGCAGAGCATATCTGATGGTGACAATACTTTGCATGCATCTCAACCTAATTGAAATGGACTTGGGTGCAAAGTGGATCCCCCATCCGATAAGTACTTGTTTGATTAACACACTTAGGACCATGTTTTCTCATGGTTCTGCATGACACTAAGGCAAAAACGGTGTTTTATGCTTGATTGACAATGAAAAGCATATCCGGTGGGCACAATACTTTGCACACACCTTCAACTAGGTGGAATTGACTTACATGCAAAGTGGCACACCCATCCCAGAAGTGCTTGATCCGGTAACATACCTAGCAACGTGTTTTTTTTACGGATGTGCATGACACTAGAGCAAAAATAGTCTTTAATGCTCGATCGACCATGCAAAGGATATCCGATAGGCACAATACTTTTCCTACACTGCAACCTAGGTGGTATTGAAATGTTCTCAGAGAGGCACACCCATCCGATAAGTACTTGGTCAGATAACACACCTAAGGGCGTGTTTTTTTGCGGACGTGCATATCACTCGGGAAAAAATGGTGTATAATGCGTGATCGACCATGCAAAGCATATCCGATGGTGACAATAATTTGCACGCACCTCTACGTAGTTGAAACAGACTTGCGTGCAAAGTGGAGCCCCCATCTGATAAGTACTTGTTTGAATAACACACCTACGGCCGTGTTTTTATATGGTTGTGCATGACACTAAGGCAAAAACGGTGTTTTATGCTTGATCGACAATGCAAAGCATATCCGATGGGGACAATACCTTGCACACACCTTCAACTAGGTGGAATTGACTTACATGCAAAGTGGCATTCCCATCGCATAAGTACTTGATCGGATAACACACCTAGCAGCGTGTTTTTTTATGGATGTGCATGACACTAAGGGAAAAATGGTATTTAATGCTCGATTGACCATGCAAAGCATATCCGATGGGAACAATACTTTTCCTACACCTTAACCTAGGTGGTATTGAAATGTTCTTAAAGAGGCACACCCATCCGATAAATACTTGGTCAGATAACATACCTAAGGGCGTGTTTTTTTTGCGGATGTGCATATCACTACGGGAAAAACGTTGTATAATGCGTAATCGACCATGCAGAGCATATCCGATAGTGACAATACTTTGCACGCATCTCAAACTAGTTGAAACGGACTTGTGTGCAAATTGGAGCTCCCATCCGATAAGTACTTGTTTGATTAACACACTTAGGACCGTGTTTTTTCATGGTTGTGCATGACACTAAGCCAAAAACGGTGTTTTATGCTTGATCGACAATGCAAAGTATATCCGATAGGCATAATACTTTGCACAAACCTTCAACTCGGTGGAATTGACTTACATGCAAAGTGGCACACCCATCCCATAAGTGCTTGATCAGATAACATACCTAGCAGCGTGTTTTTTTTATGGATGTGCATGATAGTAGAGCAAAAATAGTATTTAATGCTCGCTCGACCATGCAAAGGATATCCGATGGACACAACACTTTTCGTACGCCTCAACCTAAGTGGTATTGAAATTTTCTCAAAGAGGCACAGCCATCTGATAAGTACTTGGTCAGATAACACACCTAAGGGCGTGTTTTTTTGCCCATGTCCATATCACTAGGGAAAAAATGGTATATAATGCGTGATCGACCATGCGAAGCATATCCAATGTTGACAATACTTTGCACGGACCTCAACGTACTTGAAACGGAGTTGCGTGCAAAGTGGAGCCCCCATCGGATAAGTACTTGTTTGAATAACACACCTACGGCCGTGTTTTTATATGGTTGTGCATGACACTAAGGCAAAAACGGTGTTTTATGCTTGATCGACAATGCAAAGCATATCCGATGGGCACAATACTTTGCACACACCTTCAACTAGGTGGAATTGACTTACATGCAAAGTGGCATTCCCATCACATAAGTACTTGATCGGATAACACACCTAGCAGCGTGTTTTTTTACGGATGTGCATGACACTAAGGCAAAAATGGTATTTAATGCTCGATCGACCATGCAAAGCATATCCGATGGGCACAATACTTTTCCTACAGCTTAACCTAGGTGATATTGAAATATTCTCAAAGAGGCACACCCATCCGATAAGTACTTGGTCAGATAACATACCTAAGGGCATGTTTTTTTGCGGATGTGCATATCACTACGAGAAAAACGTTGTATAATGCATAATCGACCATGCAGAGTATATCCGATGGTGACAATACTTTGTACGCATCTCAACCTAGTTGAAATGGACTTGCGTGAAAAGTGGATCTCCCATCCGATAAGTACTTGTTTGATTAACACACTTAGGACCGTGTTTTCTCATGGTTCTGCATGACACTAAGGCAAAAACGGTGTTTTATGCTTGGTCGACAATGCAAAGCATATCCGATGGGCACAATACTTTGCACACACCTTCAACTAGGTGTAATTGACTTACATGCAAAGTGGCACACCCATCCCATAAGTGTGCTTGATCGGATAACATACCTAGCAGCGTGTTTTTTTAACGGATGTGCATGACACTAGAGCAAAAACAGTATTTAATGCTCGATCGACCATGCAAAGGATATCCGATGGGCACAATACTTTTCCTACACTGCAACCTAGGTGGTATTGAAATGTTCTCAAAGAGGCACACCCATCTGATAAGTACTTGGTCAGATAACACACCTAAGGGCGTGTTTTTTTGCGGACGTGCATATCACTCGGGAAAAAATGGTGTATAATGCGTGATCGACCATGCAAAGCATATCCGATGGTGACAATACTTTGCATGCACCTCAATGTAGTTAAAAGGGACTTGCGTGCAAAGTGGAGCCCCCATCTGATAAGTACTTGTTTGAATAACACACCTACAGCCGTGTTTTTATATGGTTGTGCATGACACGAAGGCAAAAACAGTGTTTTATGCTTGATCGACAATGCAAAGCATATCCGATGGGGACAATACCTTGCACACACCTTCAACTACGTGGAATTGACTTACATGCAAAGTGGCATTCCCATCGCATAAGTACTTGATCGGATAACACACCTAGTAGTGTGTTTTTTTACGGATGTGCATGACACTAAGGCAAAAATGGTATTTAATGCTCGATCAACCATGCAAAGCATATCTGATGGGCACAATACTTTTCCTACACTTTAACCTAGGTGGTATTGAAATGTTCTCAAAGAGGCACACCCATCCCATAAGTACTTGGTCAGATAACATACCTAAGGGCGTGTTTTTTTGCGGATGTGCATATCACTACGGGAAAAACGTTGTATAATGCGTAATCGACCATGTAGAGCATATCCGATGGTGACTATACATTGCACTCATCTCAAGCTAGTTGAAACGGACTTGCGTGGAAAGTGGAGCCCCCATCCAATAAGTACTTGTTTGAATAACACACTTAGGACCATGTTTTTTCATGGTTCTGCATGACACTAAGCCAAAAACGGTGTTTTATGCTTGATCGACAATGCAAAGCATATTCGATGGGCACAATAATTTGCACACACCTTCAACTAGGTGGAATTGACTTACATGCAAAGTGGCACACCCATCCCATAAGTGCTTGATCGGATAACATACCTAGTAGCGTGTTTTTTTTACGGATGTGCATGACACTAGAGCAAAAATAGTATTTAATGCTCGATCGACCATGCAAAGGATATCCGATGGGCACAAAACTTTTCCTACACCGCCACCTAGGTGGTATTGAAATGTTCTCAAAGAGGCACACCCATCCGATAAGTACTTGGTTAGATAACACACGTAAGGGCGTGTTTTTTTGCCGATGTCCATATCACTAGGGGAAAAATGGTGTATAATGCGTGATCGACCATGCAAAGCATATCCGATGATGACTATACTTTGCACGCACCTCAACGTAGCTGAAAGGGACTTGTGTGCAAAGTGGAGCCCCCATTCGATAAGTACTTGTTTGAATAACACACCTACGGCCGTGTTTTTATATGGTTGTGCATGACACAAAGGCAAAAACGGTGTTTTATGCTTGATCGAAAATGCAAAGCATATCCGATGGGCACAATACTTTGCACACACCTTCAACTAGGTGGAATTGACTTACATGCAAAGTGGCACACCCATCCCATAAGTGCTTGATCGGATAACATACCTAGCAGCGTGTTTTTTTTACGGATGTGCATGACACTAGAGCAAAAATAGTATTTAATGCTCGATCGACCATGCAAAGGATATTCGATGGGCACAATACTTTTCCTACACCGCAACCTAGTTGGTATTGAAATGTTCTCAAAGAGGCACACCCATCCGATAAGTACTTGATTGGATAACATACCTAGCAGCGTGTTTTTTTATGGATGTGCATGACACTAGAGCAAAAATAGTATTTAATGCTTGATCGACCATGCAAAAGATATCCGATGGGCACAATACTTTTCCTACACCTCAACCTAGGTGGTATTGAAATGTTCTCAGAGAGGCACACCCATCTGATAAGTACTTGGTCAGATAACACACCTAAGGGCGTGTTTTTTTGCGGATGTACATATCACTAGAGAAAAAATGGTGTATAATGCATGATCGACCATGCAAAGCATATCCGTTAGTGACAATACTTTGCATGCACCTCGACGTAGTTGAAATGGACTTGCGTGCAAAGTGGAGCCCCCTTCCTATAAGTACTTGTTTGAATAACACACCTAGGAGCGTGTTTTTTCATGGTTGTGCATGACACTAAGGCAAAAATGTTGTTTTATGCTTGATCGACAATGCAAAGCATATCCGGTGGGCACAATACTTTGCACACACCTTCAACTAGGTGGAATTGGCTTACATGCAAGTTGGCATGCCCATCCCATAAGTGCTTGATCGGATAACATACCTAGCAGCGTGTTTTTTTACGGATGTGCATGACACTAGAGCAAAAATAGCATTTAATGCTCGATCGACCATGCAAAGGATATCCGATGGGCACAAAACTTTTCGTACGCCTCAACTTAAGTGGTATTGAAATGTTGTCAAAGAGGCACACCCATCCGATAAGTACTTGGTCAGATAACACACCTAGCGGTGTGTTTTTTTGCCGATGTCCATATCACTAGGGAAAAAATGGTGTATAATGCGTGATCGACCATGCAAAGCATATCCGACGGTGACAATACTTTGCATGCACCTCAACGTAGTTGAAACGGACTTGCGTGCAAAGTGGAGCCCCCATCCGATAAGTACTTGTTTGAATAACACACCTACGGCCGTGTTTTTATATAGTTGTGCATGACACTAAGGCAAAAACGGTGTTTTATGCTTGATCGACAATGGAAAGCATATCCGATGGGCACAATACTTTGCACACACCTTCAACTAGGTGTAATTGACTTACATGCAAAGTGGCATTCCCATCACATAAGTACTTGATCGGATAACACACCTAGCAGCGTGTTTTTTTATGGATGTGCATGACACTAAGGCAGAAATGGTATTTAATGCTCGATCGACCATGCAAAGCATATCCGATGGGCACAATACTTTTCCTACACCTTAACCTAGGTGGTATTGAAATGTTCTCAAAGAGGCACACCCATCCGATAAGTACTTGGTCAGATAACATACCTAAGGGCATGTTTTTTTGCAGATCTGCATATCACTACGGGAAAAACGGTGTATAATGCGTAATCGACCATGCAGAGCATATCTGATGGTGACAATACTTTGCATGCATCTCAACCTAATTGAAATGGACTTGGGTGCAAAGTGGATCCCCCATCCGATAAGTACTTGTTTGATTAACACACTTAGGACCATGTTTTCTCATGGTTCTGCATGACACTAAGGCAAAAACGGTGTTTTATGCTTGATTGACAATGAAAAGCATATCCGGTGGGCACAATACTTTGCACACACCTTCAACTAGGTGGAATTGACTTACATGCAAAGTGGCACACCCATCCCAGAAGTGCTTGATCCGGTAACATACCTAACAACGTGTTTTTTTTACGGATGTGCATGACACTAGAGCAAAAATAGTCTTTAATGCTCGATCGACCATGCAAAGGATATCCGATGGGCACAATACTTTTCCTACACTGCAACCTAGGTGGTATTGAAATGTTCTCAAAGAGGCACACCCATCCGATAAGTACTTGGTCACATAACACACCTAAGGGCGTGTTTTTTTGCGGACGTGCATATCACTCGGGAAAAAATGGTGTATAATGCGTGATCGACCATGCAAAGCATATCCGATGGTGACAATACTTTGCACGCACTTCAACGTAGTTGAAACGGACTTGCGTGCAAAGTGGATCCCCCATATGATAAGTACTTGTTTGAATAACACACCTACGGCCGTGTTTTTATATGGTTGTGCATGACACTAAGGGAAAAACGGTGTTTTATGCTTGATCGACAATGCAAAGCATATCCGATGGGGACAATACCTTGCACACACCTTCAACTAGGTGGAATTGACTTACATGCAAAGTGGCATTCCCATCGCATAAGTACTTGATCGGATAACACACCTAGCAGCGTGTTTTTTTATGGATGTGCATGACACTAAGGCAAAAATGGTATTTAATGCTCGATTGACCATGCAAAGATATCCGATGGGAACAATACTTTTCCTACACCTTAACCTAGGTGGTATTGAAATGTTCTTAAAGAGGCACACCCATCCGATAAATACTTGGTCAGATAACATACCTAAGGGTGTGTTTTTTTTGCGGATGTGCATATCACTACGGGAAAAACGTTGTATAATGCGTAATCGACCATGCAGAGCATATCCAATAGTGACAATACTTTGCACGCATCTCAAACTAGTTGAAACGGACTTGCGTGCAAATTGGATCCCCCATCCGATAAGTACTTGTTTGATTAACACACTTAGGACCGTGTTTTTTCATGGTTGTGCATGACACTAAGCCAAAAACGGTGTTTTATGCTTGATCGACAATGCAAAGCATATCCGATGGGCACAATACTTTGCACAAACCTTCAACTAGGTGGAATTGACTTACATGCAAAGTGGCACACCCATCCCATAAGTGCTTGATCGGATAACATACCTAGCAGCGTGTTTTTTTTATGGATGTGCATGATAGTAGAGTAAAAATAGTATTTAATGCTCGATCGACCATGCAAAGGATATCCGATGGGCACAATACTTTTCCTACACTGCAACCTAGGTGGTATTGAAATGTTCTCAAAGAGGCACACCCATCCGATAAGTACTTGGTCACATAACACACCTAAGGGCGTGTTTTTTTGCGGACGTGCATATCACTCGGGAAAAAATGGTGTATAATGCGTGATCGACCATGCAAAGCATATCCGATGGTGACAATACTTTGCACGCACTTCAACGTAGTTCAAACGGACTTGCGTGCAAAGTGGAGTCCCCATATGATAAGTACTTGTTTGAATAACACACCTACGGCCGTGTTTTTATATGGTTGTGCATGACACTAAGGGAAAAACGGTGTTTTATGCTTGATCGACAATGCAAAGCATATCCGATGGGGACAATACCTTGCACACACCTTCAACTAGGTGGAATTGACTTACATGCAAAGTGGCATTCCCATCGCATAAGTACTTGATCGGATAACACACCTAGCAGCGTGTTTTTTTATGGATGTGCATGACACTAAGGCAAAAATGGTATTTAATGCTCGATTGACCATGCAAAGATATCCGATGGGAACAATACTTTTCCTACACCTTAACCTAGGTGGTATTGAAATGTTCTTAAAGAGGCACACCCATCCGATAAATACTTGGTCAGATAACATACCTAAGGGTGTGTTTTTTTTGCGGATGTGCATATCACTACGGGAAAAACGTTGTATAATGCGTAATCGACCATGCAGAGCATATCCGATAGTGACAATACTTTGCACGCATCTCAAACTAGTTGAAACGGACTTGCGTGCAAATTGGATCCCCCATCCGATAAGTACTTGTTTGATTAACACACTTAGGACCGTGTTTTTTCATGGTTGTGCATGACACTAAGCCAAAAACGGTGTTTTATGCTTGATCGACAATGCAAAGCATATCCGATGGGCACAATACTTTGCACAAACCTTCAACTAGGTGGAATTGACTTACATGCAAAGTGGCACACCCATCCCATAAGTGCTTGATCGGATAACATACCTAGCAGCGTGTTTTTTTTATGGATGTGCATGATAGTAGAGTAAAAATAGTATTTAATGCTCGATCGACCATGCAAAGGATATCCGATGGGCACAATACTTTTCCTACACCGCAACCTAGGTGGTATTGAAATGTTCTCAAAGAGGCACACCCATCCGATAAGTACTTGGTCAGATAACACACCTAAGGGCGTGTTATTTTGCGGATGTGCATATCACTAGAGAAAAAATCGTGTATAATGCGTGATCGACCATGCAAAGCATATCCGATGGTGAAAATATTTTGTACGCACCTCAACATAGTTGAAACGGAATGGCGTGCAAAGTGGAGCCCCCATCCGATAAGTACTTGTTTGATTAACACACCTAGGACCATGTTTTTTCATGATTGTGCATGACACTAAGGCAAAAACGGTGTTTTATGCTTGATCGACAATGCAAAGCATATCCGATGGGCACAATATTGTGCACACACCTTCAACTAGGTGGAATTGACTTACATGAAAAGTAGGACTCCCATCCCATAAGTGCTTGATCGGATAACATACCTAGCAGCGTGTTTTTTAGGGATGTGCATGACACTAGAGCAAAAATAGTATTTAATGCTCGATCGACCATGCAAAGGATATCTGATAGGCACAACACTTTTCATACACGTCAACCTAGGTGGTATTGAAATGTTCTCAAGGAGGCACACCCATCCGATAAGTACTCGGTCAGATAACACACCTAAGGGCGTGTTTTTTTACGGATGTGCGTATCACTAGGGAAAAAATGGTCTATAATGCTTGATCGAACATGCAAAGCATATCCGATGGTGACATTACTTTGCACGCACCTCAACGTAGTTGAAACGGACTTGCGTGAAAAGTGGATCCCCCATCTGATAAGTACTTGTTTGAATAACACACCTAGGATCGTGTTTTTTCATGGTTGTGCATGACACTAAGGCAAAAACGGTGTTTTATGGTTGATCGACAATGCAAAGCATATCCGGTGGGCACAATACTTTGCACACACCTTCAACTAGTTGGAATTGACTTACATGCAAAGTGGCACGCCCATCCCATAAGTGCTTGATCGGATAACATACCTAGCAGTGTGTTTTTTTACAGATGTGCATGACACTAGAGCAAAAATAGTATTTAATGCTCGATCGGCCATGCAAAGGATATCCGATGGGCACAACACTTTTCGTACGCCTCAACCTAGGTGGTATTGAAATGTTGTCAAAGAGGCACACCCATCTGATAAGTACTTGGTCAAATAACACACCTAAGGGCGTGTTTTTTTGCGGATGTGCATATCACTAGAGAAAAAATGGTGTATAATGCGTGATCGACCATGCAAAGCATATCCGATGGTGACAATACTTTGAACGTACCTCAAGGTAGTTGAAACGTACTTGCGTGCAAAGTGGAGCCCCCATCTGATAAGTACTTGTTTGAATAACACACCTAGGACCGTGTTTTTTCATGGTTGTGCATGACACTAAGGTAAAAACGGTGTTTTATGCTTGATCGACAATGCAAAGCATATCCGGTGGGCACAATACTTTGTACACACCTTCAACTAGGTGGAATTGACTTACATGCAAAGTGGCACGCCCATCCCATAAGTGCTTGATCGGATAACATACCTAGCAGCGTGTTTTTTTACGGATGTGCATGACACTAGAGCAAGAATAGTATTTAATGCTCGATGGACCATGCAAAGGATATCCGATGGGCACAACACTTTTGGTACGCATCAACCTAAGTGGTATTCAAATGTTCTCAAAGAGGCACACCCATCCAATAAGTACTTGGTTAGATAACACACCTAAAGGCGTGTTTTTTTGCCGATGTCCATATCACTAGGGAAAAAATGGTGTATAATGCGTGATCGACCATGCAAAGCATATTCGATGGTGACAATACTTGGAACGCACCTCAACATAGTTGAAAAGGATTTGCGTGCAAAGAGGAGCCCCCATCCGATAAGTACTTGTTTGAATAACACACCTACTGTCGTGTTTTTATATGGTTGTGCATGACACTAAGGCAAAAACGGTGTTTTATGCTTGATCGACAATGCAAAGCATATCCGATGGGCACAATACTTTGCACACACCTTCAACTAGAGGGAATTGACTTACATGCAAAGTAGCACGCGCATCCCATAAGTTCTTGATCGGATAACATACCTAGTAGCGTGTTTTTTTACGGATGTGCATGACACTAGAGCAAAAATAGTATTTAATGCTCGATCGACCATGCAAAGGATATCCGATGGGCACAACACTTTTCGTATGCCTCAACCTAGGTAGTATTGAAATGTTCTCAAAGAGGCACACCCATCGGATAAGTACTTGGTCAGATAACACACCTAAGGGCGTGTTTTTTTGTAGATGTGCATATCACTCGGGAAAAAATGGTGTATAATGCATGATCGACCATGCAAAGCATATCCGATGGTGACAATAGTTTTCACACACCTTGAACTAGGTAGAATTGACTTACATGCAAAGTGGCACGCCCATCCCATAAGTGCTTGATCGGATAACATACCTAGCAGCGTGTTTTTTTACGGATGTGCATGACACTAGAGCAAAAATAGTATTTAATGCTTGATCGACCATGCAAAGGATATCCGATGGGCACAACACTTTTCGTATGCCTCAACCTAGGTGGTATTGAAATGTTCTCAAAGAGGCACACCCATCCGATAAGTACTTGGTCAGATAACACACCTAAGGGCGTGTTTTTTTGCCGATGTCCATATCACTAGGGAAAAAATGGTATATAATGCGTGATCGACCATGCAAAGCATATCCGATGGTGACAATACTTTTCACGTAGCTCAAGATAGTTGAAACGGACTTGCGTGCAAAGTGGAGCCCCCATACGATAAGTACTTGTTTGAATAACACACCTACGGCCGTGTTTTTATATGGTTGTGCATGACACTAAGGCAAAAATGGTGTTTTATGCTTGATCGACAATGGAAAGCATATCCGATGGGCACAATACTTTGCACACACCTTCAACTAGGTGGAATTGACTTACATGCAAAGTGGCATTCCCATCACATAAGTACTTGATCGTATAACACACCTAGTAGCGTGTTTTTTTACGGATGTGCATGACACTAAGGCAAAAATGGTATTTAATGCTCGATCGACCATGCAAAGCATATCCGATGGGCACAATACTTTTCCTACACCTTAACATAGGTGGTATTGAAATTTTCTCAAAGAGGCACACCCATCCGATAGGTACTTGGCCAGATAACATACCTAAGCGCATGTTTTCTTGCGGATGTACATATCACTACGGGAAAAACGTTGTATAATGCGTAACCGACCATGCAGAGCATATCCGATGGTGACACTTCTTTGCACACATCTCAACCTAGTTGAAAGGGACTTGCGTGCAAAGTGGATCCCCCATCCGATAAGTACTTGTTTGATTAACACACTTAGGACCGTGTTTTTTCATGGTTGTGCATGACACTAAGGCAAAAACGGTGTTTTATGCTGATCGACAATGCAAAGCATATCCGATGGGCACAATACTTTGCACACACCTTCAACTAGGTGGAATTTACTTACATGCAAAGTGGGACACCCATCCCATAAGTGCTTGATCGGATAACATACCTAGCAGCGTGTTTTTTTTACGGATGTGCATGACACTAGAGCAAAAATAGTATTTAATGCTCGATCGACCATGCAAAGGATATCCGATGGGCACAATACTTTTCCTACACCACAACCTAGGTGGTATTGAAATGTTCTCAAAGAGGCACACCCATCTGATAAGTACTTGGTCAGATAACACACCTGAGGGCGTGTTTTTTTGCGGATGTGCATATCACTCGGGAAAAAATGGTGTATAATGCGTGATCGACCATGCAAAGCATATCCGATAGTGATAATACTTTGCACACACCTCAACGTAGTTGAAACGGACTTGCGTGCAAAGTGGAGCCCCCATCCGATAAGTACTTGTTTGAATAACACACCTACGGCCATGTTTTTATATGGTTGTGCATGACACTAAGGCAGAAACGGTGTTTTATGCTTGATCGACAATGCAAAGCATATCCGATGGGCACAATACCTTGCACACACCTTCAACTAGGTGGAATTGACTTACATGCAAAGTGGCGTTCCCATCGCATAAGTACTTGATCGGATAACACACCTAGCAGCGGGTTTTTTTACGGATGTGCATGACACTAAGGCAAAAATGGTATTTAATGCTCGATCGACCATGCAAAGCATATCCGATGGGCACAATACTTTTCCTACATCTTAACCTAGGTGGTATTGAAATTTTCTCAAAGAGGCACACCCATCCGATAAGTAATTGGTCAGATAACATACCTAAGGGCGTGTTTTTTTGCGGATGTGCATATCACTACGGGAAAAACGTTGTATAATGCGTAATCGACCATGTAGAGCATATCTGATGGTGACAATACTTTGCACTCATCTCAACCTAGTTGAAACAGACTTGCGTGCAAAGTGGATCCCCCATCCGATAAGTACTTGTTTGATTAACACACTTAGGACCGTGTTTTTTCATGGTTCTGCATGACACTAAGCCAAAAATGGTGTTTTATGCTTGATCGACAATGCAAAGCATATTCGATGGGCACAATACTTTGCACACACCTTCAACTGGGTGGAATTGACTTACATGCAAAGTGGCACACCCATCCCATAAGTGCTTGATCGGATAACATACCTAGCAGCGTGTTTTTTTTACGGATGTGCATGACACTAGAGTAAAAATAGTATTTAATGCTCGTTCGACCATGCAAAGGATATCCGATGGGCACAAAACTTTTCCTACTCTACAACCTAGGTGGTATTGAAATTTTCTCAAAGAGGCACACCCATCCGATAAGTACTTGGTCAGATAACACACCTAAGGGCGTGTTTTTTTGCCGATGTCCATATCACTAGGGAAAAAATGGTGTATAATGCGTGATCGACCATGCAAAGCATATCCGATGGTGACAATACTTTGCATGCACCTCAACGTAGCTGAAACAGACTTGCGTGCAAAGTGGAGCCTCCATCCGATAAGTACTTGTTTGAATAACACACCTATGGCCGTGTTTTTATATGGTTGTGCATGACACTAAGGCAGAAACGGTGTTTTATGCTTGATCGACAATGCAAAGCATATCCGATGGTCACAATACTTTGCACACACCTTCAACTAGGTGGAATTGACTTACATGCAAAGTGGCACGCCCATCCCATAAGGGCTTGATCGGATAACATACCTTGCAGCGTGTTTTTTTTACGGATGTGCATGACACTAGAGCAAAAATAGTATTTAATGCTCGATCGACCATGCAAAGGATATCCGGTGGGCACAATACTTTTCCTACACTGCAACCTAGGTGGTATTGAAATGTTCTCAAAGAGGCACACCTATCTGATAAGTACTTGATCGGATAACATACCTAGCAGCGTGTTTTTTTTACGGATGTGCATGACACTAGAGCAAAAATAGTATTTAATGCTCGACCGGCCATGCAAAGGATATCCGATGGGCACAACACTTTTCGTACACCTCAACCTAGGTGGTATTGAAATGTTCTCAAAGAGGCACACCCATCCGATAAGTACTTGGTCAGATAACACACCTAAGGGCATGTTTTTTTGCGGGTGTGCATATCACTAGAGAAAAAATGGTGTATAATGCGTGATCGACCATGCAAAACATATCCGATGGTGACAATACTTTGTACGCACCTCAACGTAGCTGAAAGAGACTTGCGTGCAAAGTGGAGCCCCCATCCGATAAGTACTTGTTTGAATAACACACCTAGGACCGTGTTTTTTCATGGTTGTGCATGACACTAAGGCAAAAACGGTGTTTTATGCTTGATCGACAATGCAAAGCATATCCGGTGGGCACAATACTTTGCACACACCTTCAACTAGGTGGAATTGACTTACATGCAAAGTGGCACGCCCATCCCATAAGTGCTTGATCGGATGACATACCTAGCAGCGTGTTTTTTTACGGATGTGCATGATACTAGAGCAAAAATAGTATTTAATGCTCGATCGACCATGCAAAGGATATCCGATGGGCACAACACTTTTCGTACGCCTCATCGTAAGTGGTATTGAAATGTTCTCAAAGAGGCACACCCATCCGATAAGTATTTGGTCAGATAACACACCTAAGGGCATGTTTTTTTGCCGATATCCATATCACTAGGGAAAAAATGGTGTATAATGCGTGATCGACCATGCAAATCATATCCGATGGTGACAATACTTTGCACGCACCTCAACATAGCTAAAAGAGACTTGCGTGCAAAGTGGAGCCCCCATCCGATAAGTACTTGTTTGAATAACACACCTACGGCCGTGTTTTTATATGGTTGTGCATGACACTAAGGCAAAAACGGTGTTTTGTGCTTGATCGACAATGCAAAGCATATCCGATGGGCACAATACTTTGCACACACCTTCAACTAGGTGGAATTGACATACCTAGCAGCGTGTTTTTTTTACGGATGTGCATGACACTAGAGCAAAAATAGTATTTAATGCTCGATCGACCATGCAAAGGATATCCGATGGGCACAATACTTTTCGTACACCACAACCTAGGTGGTATTGAAATGTTGTCAAAGAGGCACACCCATCCGATAAGTACTTGGTTAGATAACACACCTAAGGGCGTGTTTTTTTTTGGATGTGCATATCACTAGCAAATGGTGTATAATGTGTGATCGAGCATGCAAAGCAAATCTGATGGTGACAATACTTTGCACACACCTCAACATAGTTGAAATGGACTTACGTGCAAAGTGGAGCCCCCATCCGATAAGTACTTGTTTGAATAACACACCTAGGACCGTGTTTTTTCATGGTTGTGCATGACACTAAGGCAAAAACGTTGTTTTATGCTTGATCGACAATGCAAAGCATATCTGATGGGCACAATATTTTGCACACACCTTCAACTAGGTGGAATTGACTTACATGCAAAGTAGCACTCCCATCCCATAAGTGCTTGATCAGATAACATACCTAGCAGCGTGTTTTTTTACGGATGTGCATGGCACTAGAGCAAAAATAGTATTTAATGCTCGATCGACCATGCAAAGGATATCCAATGGGCACAACACTTTGCATATCCGATGGGCACAATACTTTGCACACACCTTCAACTAGGTGGAATTGACTTACATGCAAAGTAGCACTGACGAAACTTCACATGCCTCTTAGGCTACCCTAGATGTACATCCATGCAAGATTTGGTCTCCAACTGATTTGGTTAGATGACTTCTTCACGTTGTGTACTATGGGTACTGATGCACTTAAGACTTTTGAATAATCTTTCACACTTAGACAATAAAGTTCATTCATGGATACCAAGTATCAAATGTAAAATTTTGGTCATTTAAGATTCCAATGTCATGTAACTTTTTGGCCCATTTTAAAAGCTAGTAGAAGTTAAAAAAGTTTTGCCCATTTTGAATGCTATTGTTTATAAAATAAGAAATGGCAATTGTGATTCCATTTTTGCCATTTGTAACATAATAACCGGCATTTTGTATGTCACTTTATTTCCATTTTTTACATGAAATCTTGCAAATTTTAAGTCATATTTTGCTATTTCGAATATAATACGGATGTGCATGACACTAGAGCAAAAAAAGTATTTAATGCTCGATCGACAATGCAAAGGATATCCGATGGGCACAACAGTTTTCGTATGCCTCAACCTAGGTGGTATTGAAGTGTTCTCAAAGAGGCACACCCATCCGATAAGTACTTGGTCAGATAACATACCTAAGGGCGTGTTTTTTTGCGGATGTGCATATCACTACGGGAAAAACGTTGTATAATGCATGATCGACCATGCAAAGCATATCTGATGGTGACAATACTTTGCACGCACCTCAACGTAGTTGAAACGGACTTGCGTGCAAATTGGAGCCCCCATCCGATAAGTACTTGTTTGATTAACACACTTAGGACTGTGTTTTTTCATGGTTCTGCATGACACTAAGGCAAAAACGGTGTTTTATGCTTGATCGACAATGCAAAGCATATCCGATGGGCACAATACTTTGCACACACCTTCAACTAGGTGGAATTGACTTACATGTAAAGTGGCACACCCATCCCATAAGTGCTTGATCGGATAACATACCTAGCAGGCTCGTGTTTTTTTACAGATGTGCATGACACTAGAGCAAAAATAGTATTTAATGCTCGATCGACCATGCAAAGGATAACTTGGCATGTCCATCTGATGAGTACTTGATCGGATAACTTCTCCCACCAATAAATTAAGTACTAATTAAAAATTATAATAAATGAGTAGATTATTAAAAAGAGACTAATATTTATGTAATTGTTGCTACTGCAGCTTGCTTGCGAAGGACTCTCACAAAGGAGATGGCTATAGATTTTGTTCTAGGGATGGATGTGATTTTATGTAGCAAAAGAGAAGTAGTTGCATTTGCTTCAATCCATGATAGTGATCGCAATTCAGTTTGCCACTTTCGAAGACTTGGCGAAGATAAGGTGGCAGTTACTGTATCAAAGATTCTTAGCGCACATGTTGAGCTAAAGTATAAATGTGGAGATATGGAAACACTTGGAGATGTTATGCCCTACAATACATCCAACAAATCATTTATAGCATGGGACAAAGATGAGACTTATGCAACAGACATTATCAAGAATACAAAGTGCACCACCTTGGACTTTACTATAGGGGACATTTTACAAATGAGATCATTTGCAAATAAGACTGTAGCAGAAGGTGAAGTATTGGGATTTGAACAAGTGGAGCAATGGTCATTTGCACAGATGAGGATTCTAAAAGTCACTGATGATGGTATGGTTGATAACATAACATCCTTATGTGATCCCTACTATGAGGTAGGCAAGAATATGAGATGGAGCATGCAATTTTTAAACATGAGAAAGAGGCACATGGTTTTCAATGATAAAGACAAGGTATACTACAATACCAAAGGACCTAAAAAGCGTGCCCATGTGCCAGGCTCTATCACTTCAAATGTGGATGATTTCAATATACTCAATTATAGAAGTGACATCTTATCTGGAGTGGATGAGTTCATTGGTTCCGAGAAACAAAATGACTTTAGAAGCGAAGCCTTATCTGGGGTGGATGAATTCTTGCACAGTGAGAAGGGCAAAGGTTTCAATAGCGATGTCTTGTCAAGTGTGGATGAGTTCATGCATATTAACAAACCTGGTGTCAATCAAGCTTGTGGATTTGTGAAAGCCATGCAAGATGTCCCAATGAGTGATGTTCTCTCAGGAGTGGAAGAGTTTCAAGGTTCTCAATACTCTCGTAGAATATTGAATTCATTGAATGGTCCTAAGAGTATGTTAAAAACGAGGATGAGATCAACATAGGATTATTCAATATTTAACTTTGATTGTGATATGGCCAAGGATGCAACGACCAATCATGGATGCTTGGTTACAAACAAATGTGAGGAGAAGTGCATAAATACAGATAACAACGTGCACGAGGAACGAAAACGGTCATACATATGCATGAAGAGAAAGTGAATCCAGGCAGATCCACAAAAGCAACCAAAGAGGAAGAGAGTAATGAAGGAGGAGAACATGTTAAATGCATTGGGATATCTATGTTGCAAGCGAAGATGTATGCGCTTCATTGATCTTGCAGACATCAGGGAATGTAGAGGACACATGTGGCAAAGAAGAGGAAGCAAAAGAAATGAATACCTTCTCACAAGTCTCTCTTGCTTTCTTCAAAATGGCAATAAAAGGCTAAGTTCAAGACAAAAGGTAAAACCTCTCGTAAATGGAAAAAGGATTTGCAATAAGGCATATCGCAATATTACTGGATTATCCCATGGTACATATTGGGATTTAGTCACCAAGGCAAAGGGCGGAAACAAATTTAGCATTCACGGTAATAGAGGAAGGTCCAAATCAAGAATCTCAACTGTCAGGGCAGCAGCAATTTTGCAAGACTTCATACATGAAAATGCTTTACCTCAACCCCATATATCTACCAAACTCCCTAACGGTGACGTGATCACTGAAATGCACCTTCCAATGGGCTTGACAAAGCTCGAAGTATTTGACTCTATTGCATAAAAGCAAAGGCAAAGAGGGGATGCCATAGCTTCTTCTCATACTTTGTATACTCTTTGGAAGAAGAACTTTGGATATGTTAAAATCCCAAGGAGGCAAAAAATGTCAAAGTGCAATGTCTGTGATGATTTAAAGTGAGCGATTGAGAGTGCAACATGTCCAAATCAAAGGGAATTATACAAAAAAAACCGAAAATCTCATCATGAACTTATTCGACATTCCAGACAAAAATATGCATTTTGGAAGGAGCAAGCTATTTCGCATCCCGATGACTACATGTGCCTTATTGTAGATGGCATGGATCAAAATACAACAACATTGCCTCGTTTTGTTGCCACTCCACCTAAATTACAAGGAAAGCACTTTCTAAAGACACATCCATGTGGAGTGTTAGTGCATGGAATTAAGTTCTTTGCAGATATATGGATTGATTCCTTGCATCTACATGATAGCAATCAAGTTGTAACATCTATTATGAAGGCAATTCGCAATGTACATGCAGAAAAAGGTCGCCTACCACCGACTTTGAGAATACAAGTTGATAATTGCTGGCGAGAAAATAAGAATGTACTCATGTTTGCATTCTGCTCCATGCTAGTTGCTCATCGAATCTTCAATGAGGTCGAATGTGGATTTTTGTATGTTGGGCATACACATGAGGATATCGATCAGGTTTTTAGCACAGTCTCAAGGGAGCTTAAATGCAAGGATGTGGAGACAATAGATGACTTGGTAAGAAGATGTGGCAGGCAAGTTGGTGGTCGTAAGGAAAGTACAGTATGTGAGAGGCTCGAAAGAATGTATGATTGGAAGAGCTTCATTCTACCTTTCATACAAACGGGTGGTGATGCATTGACAGGTCATACCAATCCACACTACTTTCGTTTTTTTTTTAAAGATGAAAAACCTATAATGCAATGGCAACAGTATTCTCATGATACAAAATGGGAACCTGAAGAACCTTACAGTCTCTTAACTTCAATTCCCAGCAAGGAAAGGTATCCAACATGGGCTCCTATACAAGAATTCAATGAGAGTTCTAACTGTGAAATAGAAGGATTAAAAGCATTTATTACATACAAAGAGGAAATGCTCCGGAGATATCCTGATTCGAAGCCTACTTGGAGAGAACACACTACCACTATAATTAACAAGACACGAAATTTAATAAAGGACCTTGAGAGAATACGAGGCTCTAAGGATGTCAAGGAAGAATGCAATATGTTTTGGCCAAATGTTCATAACGATTTGCGCCCAGCTCCAGTCTTTGAAAATGAATTTGTATCATTACTCCCACGTCCATATTGTGGATCGAAGGAGAGAGAGTTTATGCCACAAGTAGATATAGAGATCGATTGTTTTGTTGTGGTTCGGCCATCAGATGATGAATATGAGAATGTGAAGTTTTGGGTTGCAAAAGTAGTTGATGTGCAAAGAGATGACCAAGGGAGAGCTACAACATTTATAGCGGTATGGTATGAGCCAAAGGGCAGGAAGGAGAATATGGATAACAACACATTGTATACTAATTGTATAATGAAGGAGTGGGTCCCAAATGATGAAGCGGTCTCTCAAGTTTCGATGGAGACAATCATAGTGTCTTGGCATTCAAGGGCAAAGAAATCAAAGAAGCGCATGGGATATGAGGTAGAAGGAAAAATAAAAATACCACAGCAAACTATTTTGCATATACATGAATTTTTAAGGATGCTCGCCATGGAGGAAGTAGAAGGAGACAGCGCAAATGAAGAATGTCCATGATTAAAGCTTCGTATTGAAGTCCATTAAAGGATTTTATCTAGGTACTAGGCAAGAAGCCAATCCAAGACAATTATAATCAGAGTCATCACCTCCTATGTCAAATGAGAGTCAAAATATGCACTGGATGTCACCCAAGGGTCAAGGCTTGCCAAGACAATAGGGAGTTAATGCAGATGGCACCTGGCAAGGGACTATCACATTGAGCAATAAGACAATGGGGAGTCAATGCACCCAAGGGGCAAGGCTTGGCAAGACAACTTGTGGGAGTTAATGCAGATGGCACCTATATTTTGCATTGGATGTCACCCAAGGGTCAAGGCTTGGCAAGACAATAGGGAGTTAATGCAGATGGCACCTGGCAAGGGACTATCGCATTGAGCAATAAGACAATGGGGAGTCAATGCACCCAAGGGGCAAGGCTTGGCAAGACAAGTGGGAGTCAAATTATGCAGATGGCACCTGGCAAGGGACTGTCGTGACATTGAGCAATAAGACAATGGGGAGTCAAATTATGTAGATGGCACGAATTGAGGCTCTTTAAGAGCAACAATTTAAATTGTAAACATATGTTCAATCTATATCATTTTGGATATAAAGACTCTAGCTGAGAGCAACGTCTCTCAATGTAATCATATAATAATAGCTATAATTGCTATTATACCTCTTTGGTTCAATACAAAACTTGGGTCTTATGGCATCATGTCTTTTTTCTATTTATCAAAAGTTTTAAAAATTTTGTGCATATTGCGAGTGACAATGTTATTTTCATGAAATATTTAAGTCTCCTTTCATGGATTTATAAATTTATCACGTCAAGGAAAAACGTCAAGGAAAAATATTAAAAATAATTAAATTAACAAATAACTTAGATATAGCTAGAATTTCTAATATAGGATTATTTCAAATTCTTGCATGTTGGTGCAAAAGTATAGATTGAAAAAACAATATTTTTATGTGAATATGATAGTGCCACAAAGTGAACTTTTGATTTGGGAAGAATATTTTCAGAAAGTAAAATTTTGATTTGGGAAGGATATTTTCACAAAGTAAAGTTTTCATTTGGGAAGGATTTTTGGGCTTCATCCAAAAACAACAGAAAAAGTCCAAAATTAATGAAATAGGTGTTCTGTGCAATTAACAAATACTAACAATGAGAGATGGTTGCATTTTAAAAATTTCCACTACTGGACCATCATCAGATGTGGATTTGGTGAGGAGGATGGAAAAAGAAAGGGATTTGCAACATTATTTGGTGTTCTTTGATCATGTGTGAAGGGCGTGTGGGTCATCCAAAATGGCAGCACATGCGGATGACCTAAGATATTCACATTGAGCACCCTTCACTTTATTTGAATCTTAACTTTTTGGAGGATGTTAAATAACTTTTTATTGCTACAATGTTCAAAGTCTATAGACAATAGCCATTGGTGAAATGAAAATTTAAGACACAATAGCCCAACTTAAAATTTGGAAGACATTAAATATTGTGATGAGAAACCATGGTGTGATGGACGTTCAATTCCATGGCTTCACAAAAAATGAGTCCATGGAAATTTGGAATGCAATTAGGCAAGTTTATAAAAAAGATCAATCTATACCATTGGTGGGATTCAGGGAAACAAGCTGCTTGTTTCATTTTAAAGATAGTTTAATAAAGCCAAGAAATATATAATGGTGTCTCTATTTTAATAAAGCATACCAAGCGATATCTAGTGGGTGGAATAGACACATTGGCATATAAACTATGAGTCATGGAGAAATCCAGAGTGAGAAGACAATGCAAAGGAAAATTACAATATTATCAAAGTCTTTTGGCAAGCTGGTGTCACATACACCCAACATGATAGCAAGTGACTTATCACTACAAACAATTATGAAATCCTACTAGTTGTTAACTGAATGGGGGGCAAGGGTTGATTAGGTTTAGGGTGAAAGTGATATTGTATGTGACACCTGGAAAAAAAAAAGGATTGGCTGGAAAAAACATGCAAAGTGCCAAGGCTAGAGGATCCTGGTGTAGTCCAAGATGGTACTACCATGATATTTTGTAATAACTAGAGTGGCATTGCATGGGTAAAGAATCCAAAAGAATTTGAGAGGTCAAAGCACATTGACATCGCTACCATTTCACACAACATCAGGTGGTCGAAGGAACTGTTCATCTTGTTCATTCTTTCTTTGAGAACTAGGGCCTTGCCTTGTCAGAAGTTTGAGAATTTCAAATTCTACCTATTTTTTTGTGATTGGAGACCATCTAATGATAGATGAGTGTTGAAGTATGGGTGATTGGGCTGGTCATCATCCATGTACATATGCTGTCACATATGCTCATATATTGTATACAGGGGTCGATGGATAGGAGGATAGAGGACTCTAAAAGGGATCTTATGTTCCTATGCGAATAGTCCTTATGGACTTAAGGCAACCCTCATTAGGGTTCTGAATATATTGTATCATGTTTATAGTTTTAGGATGATAAAAACTATAATTTTAGTATCATGTTTATAATTTTAGATAGAAAGTGTAATATATTGTACCATGTTTATAATTTTAGTATGATAGAAAGTGTAATTTTGTATAGCCAACTGTGTGTTCTCTCTCCTCCTCTTTGCTGTGTCCATTGAGTGTTGGGTTGTATGCCCTCATTCACGGAGGCAATGATGCATTAATATGTTTTCTTATAGTAATACATCTAGTATGAGGCAACAATGTGGTGTACAAAGTTTAGAGAGTGTAGTGTAGTTAAATAAGGCTGCAGCGATGCTCAATGTAGCAAGAGCTATGTTGAATGAAAAGATGCAAGGGCTGCAATGTTTGTACTAAATGAAAATAAGTAAGAGCTATAATAAATGAAAAAGAAGCAAGCTCAAAATAATTCAGTTGTCTGCTATCTTGGAGGATGAAAAGAAAAGAAAACATCAACACGAAACGGTGTCACATGTTGTTCATGCTCTAGAAAAGCAATTGGAATGTTCAAAAATGATTTATGAACTTTTTGAAGTGTGGATTCTTAATGGAAGAGCCTATATGCTGCAAGTTAGAGGCAAAAATAGTGGCCCTTAATAAAACACTTACTATTCTATGTTGAGATATCGAGCTCCACTCGTGATATGCCAGGGTGACTGTTGTGCATTTATGTCACCGACTTGTTAGCTGCAGATGCGGTTGGTACACCGCCCATGAATAATAGCTAGATGACAGCTATCCTTATCTACTCTAGTTCGTGGCTCAGTTAGTATGCCACCTTAGTTAGCTGAGTTTGGTTTGAGACCCACATATAGGGTTCTTCTATTTTTCTTTGTACTTGAGTTCTTTTGGCTTTCACAACTAAGAAGAGGAAAACTATTTTCAGCCTCCACCTTTGTGTGTATTCCCCCATTGTGTATGTGAGAAAGCTGCAAGTGAGACTCCTTCCCTCTCTCCCACTATCTTTACATGGTATCAGAGCCTGGTTCATGGTAAGGAGCTCAAGAAAGCAAACCAAGTTCACGGTGTCCTGGTAAGAGGACCAGTGTTGCTTTCCTTTTTCGAGTTTGGGAGCAAATTTCTGCAGGTAGCACAGCCGGAAGTGCAAGAGTGCACTATCTCAGATTGAGACCCCCTTCACGGTGTGGCGAGAGGGTAGTATATGCTGTGGGGCCATTTCGATTCGAGGCCATTTCGGGGCCCGTTTTTAAGGTGGAAGTTCTTCGCAGGCACTCAAAAAAAGGCCCTGTTTTTGCTGTGCAACCACTGCTCTACAGGTCGATGAAAAGTTGCCACAGAAATTGCATCGTATGCTTGTGCGCAAAGATATTGGGAGTTGCAGAATCATCCTTGTTGCCTGTTGATGCAAAATCGTCACTAGGAAGTGACTGTGTGGTCAAATACCACTTTCGTCAGTTTTGCAAATCTGCTCGTGTGAGGCAAAAGCTGTGTTTTTTGCAATGACAGAATATTTTGCAGTGTTCTGTAATGGCGTCTGATTGTCTTTCACCGATTGTCACTGAAAAGCTTGACAAGAACAACTTCCAGGCATGGAAGTTTAGAATGACGAATTTCCTTATGGGAAAAGGCTATTGGGAGTTCATTACAGGAAATGAAGAAGAACCAGTTCTTCCTAATGTTCCCAATCAACAGGAAATGCTGGCATTTAAAGGATGGCATGAGAGATCCAGAAAAGTTATGTACTGGCTTTCTATCAGTATTTCGGATTCTATGATTGTGCATATTCAGGATGCAAGTACGCCAAAGGAGGCATGGGATACTTTGGCAAAAATGTACATCACAAATACGCAAGCCAGGAAAATGCAGCTCAAGCAGGAATTGCACAATGTGCAGAGAGAAAATATGAGCATCAATGACTACCACATGAAGGTGAAGAAAATTGCAGATGCACTTGCTTCCATTTGGTCGCCAGTGGAAGATGATGATCTAGTTTCTGTGACCTTGAATGTTCTAGGAAAGGATTATGCACAGTTCCGGACATCCATTGCCGTCTGTGAAAAATTTCCTAATTTTGAGGAGTTGTTTGCTCTTCTAATTTCTGAAGAGCAGAGAAATGGTGGTGCATCTTCTTCAGGAGGAACTTCAAAAGAAACTATCTTCTACTCAAATGCTGGAAGAGGTAGAGGCAGAGGTAGAGGAGGCCGATCCGGAGGCCGTGGTAGAAATCAGAATATGCAACAAACTCAAGAAAACCAGTCCTATGGAGGAGGACGTGGTAACTCTAGAGGCAGGGGGAGCCAAAGAGGCCGTGGTGGATGGCAGAGAGGCCAAAATGCAAACAGCAATGTTCAATGCTACTATTGTGGTAAAATGGGTCATATGGCTAAAGACTGCTACAAAAAGCAGAATGACATTATGAATGGAAAATTGCAGCAAGGTAATTATGCATCTTCTAGTAGACAGGGTGATGACAGAAATGAGCATCTTTTTATGGTGCAGCACATGACAAGTGCAGAAGAAAGAAATGATGTGTGGTATGTTGACTCAGGTGCATCAAACCACATGACAGGTCATGCAGAATGGATGCAGGATGCAAGGAAAATGGAAAGACCAGGATTTGTGGAGACTGGTGATGATACTACACATCCTATTGTGCAGATTGGTAAAATTCCTTTGTCTATGCAGGATGGGAAAAAGAAAAACCTGTCTGATGTATTTCATGTCCCGAACATCAGCAAGAACCTGGTTTCTGTTGGTCAAATGGTTGAGCAGGGCTTGCAGGTCAGATTTAATCCTCATGGATGCTTTGTTGAGGATATTAAAAATAACGGTCGCTTGATAGAAAAAGGAAAGAAGAAGGGCAGGATGTTTACGTTGGATGCGGACATGCCTGAATTGAGTGCAGCAATGTTTGCACATGGGACCAGTGTAGTTGCAGATATTGATATCTGGCATAAACGCATTGGTCATGTTAATGTACATAGACTTAAATCAATGCAGGCCCAAAATATTGTTGCAGGATTGCCTAAATTCAAAGTTGCAGAAATGCATAAGGTATGTGAAGCCTGTCAATTTGGAAAACAGGCAAGGAAACCATTTCCTAGGCATGTTCAAGAGAGTAAGAAGCCATTGGAATTAATCCACTCTGATGTGTGGACTACTAAAGATGCATCTATTGGAGGCTGTCATTATTTTATCACTTTTATTGATGACTACAGCAGAAAACTTTGGGTGTATTTTATGAAAAAGAAAAGTGAAGTGTTTGGGCACTTCAAAGCTTTTAAAGCTATGGTTGAAAAAGAAACAGGCTTGCAAATAAAATGCCTAAGGTCAAATGGAGGGGGAGAGTACCTCTCAAATGAGTTTGCAAGGTTCCTGTAGGAGCATGGCATAAAGCAGCAATATTCATGCAGTCATACCCCACAGCAAAATGGACTTGTAGAAAGGAAAAATAGGCATATTGGAGAGGTATCTCGGGCCATGCTAAATGAAAAAGACCTTCCAGATTTGAAAATTTTTGGTTGCATTGCCTATGTTCATGTGCCAGATGAGTTGAGGTCCAAGTTGGATCCAAAAGCTGAGAAGTGCATCTTTATTGGTTATTCTCTGCAGTAGAAAGGGTATAGATGTTATAACCCTTCTACTCATAAGTTTACTGTGAGCAGAGATGTTGTCTTTGATGAGATGAGTAGCTGGTATAAACCAGTAAATGTGATTGATGATGTAGATGCACAAAATGGTAATGCTGCACAGAATTCACAGCAGCAATCACAAAATATCAGTGGACCTGTAGTGTCCTCTAGCAGTGGTTCACATACTTCGCCATGGACAGGCAGATTGAGATCAAGAGAATCTCCTCAAAGCAATGCAGATAGTGGCACGCAGGTATCACAAAAAGAAAAAGAGAAGGTAGATCAGCCCATGTTTGATGTGACTGCAGGTCACTCTTATGTGGATGGTGAATCCAGTGGCTCACAACAGAGCATTGATGATGAGTTTGAGAGTGCTCTCAACGGAAGCAAGAACGGAAGAAGGAGAGAGAGAGACAGAGAGCCACACAAGTTTTGGTGGGTGCAGAACCACCCTAATCTTCTTTTTCATTCATTTATATATGTGTTTGAGTATTGTACATAACTGGGTTTAAGGCACAGTGACCTTTAACCCCACAACCTCCCACTTAAAGGACAATGTGCCTTTAAGGGAGAACAACCAGTGAGCATACTATCCAATGCCCATCAATACACGACAATACTCAAACCGCTGACTAGGTAGACTCTTCGTCAGCATATCTGCAGGGTTATCATCTGTATGAACCTTGACAAGCTCTATGCGCTTGTCCTCAAGTACCTCCCTGATGAAATGGTACCTGACCTCAATGTGTTTGGTCTTTGCATGAAAGACCGGATTCCGTGCTAGCTGAATATAGCACTCATGGAATCACTATGCAATGTCGGTACACCTATATGAATCCCCAAATCTCCCACTAGCCGATCAAGCCATATAGCCTCCTTGCAACCCTTTGTGGCTGCAACATACTCAGCCTCTGTGGTAGACAAAGCAACGCACTTTTGTGCGCGAGACATCCACGACACTGCACCACCTGTAAAGCTGAACACATAACCAGAAGTGGATCTCCTACTATCCACATGCCCTGCATAGTCTAAATCTGTGTACCCAAGTACACGCATGTCTCCTTTACCAAAGCAAATGCACATCTCCTTGGTACCCTTCATGTACCTCATGATGCACTTAACTGCCTCCCAATGCCTCTTTCCTGGATTAGCCATATACCGGCTAACAACTCCCACTACAAATGCAATGTCTGGTCTAGTAGCTATCATAGCATACATAAGACTCCCAACTGCTGATGCATAAGGAACCTTGGCCATCATGGCCCTTTCCTCATCTGATTTGGGACTATCTGTATGACTCAGTTTCACATATGGAGGCAATGGAGTACTCACTGCCTTCCCCCCCTCCATATTGAAATGCTGCAATACTTTTGTAACATACTCTTTTTGTGAAAGCCAAAGGAGTTTCCTACTCCGATCACGCGTGATGCGCATACCAAGAATATGACCTGCAAATCCCAAATCCTTCATATCAAAGGCCTCATGCAACTTGGCCTTTAATGCATCTAGCTCATAAGTATTCTTGCTAGCCAATAGCATATCATCCACATATAGTGCCAGGATTATCAGGCTACTATCCTTAGCCCTTTTAGTGTAGAGGCAGTGATCAATTTCACTCCTTCTAAAACCCTGGGACCGAATGAAAGCATCAAACTTTTGATACCATTCTCTAGGTGTTTGCTTAAGACCATAGAGACTCTTTTTCAGCTTGCAAACTAAATGCTCTTTGCCCTTTTCTTCAAAGCCTTCCGGCTGCACCATGTAGATGTCCTCATGCAAATCCCCATGCAAGAAAGCTGTCTTGACATCCATTTGCATAAGCTCCATATCCTCTACTGCCACTAGTCCAAGCATGCATCTAAGTGTGGTCATCTTCACAACCGGAGAGAATATCTCATCAAAGTCCACACCCTTCTCTTGCTTGAACCCTTTAGCAACCAAACGGGCCTTGTATCTAGGCACATCATCACCTGTGACCTTTATTTTGTAGACCCATTTACATGGCAATGCTTTCTTTCCATGTGGCAAAGAAACCAAGTCCCAAGTCTTATTCTTCATAAGTGAACTCATTTCTGATTGCATAGCATACTCCCACTTGCGTTGATCCTCATGCATCATAGCCTCTCTGTAGCAAGAAGGCTCCCCGCAATCAGTAAGCATCACATAGTCTACCCCTGGAACAAACCTATCAGGCGGTCTAGACACTCTAGATGATCTTCTCAAGGGCATTTCAGCTTGCTGTCCCACTTGCATATCAGCCACATTTGGCTCATCATTTCCACCAATAGATGATCCATCATCTACCCTTGATTGTATACCTGTGGGAGTACTTGGTTGTACCATTTCTTGCACATTTGGTGCATGGACAGCTTGCTGTCTATCAACATATGCAGGTGGATTCACATCCTGGAAAGTGATTGTCCTCATTTCAACATCCCTCATGGGTGCCTTATGCATCTTCTTCTCATTGAAGACCACATCATGGCTGCGTATGATCTTCTTTGCTTTTGGATCCCAGAGACGATAGCCCATCTCTCCACTTTCACCATAACCCAGAAAGATGCATTTCCTAGACTTAGGATCTAGCTTCTTTCGAAGCTCTTTTGGCACATGTGCATATGCCTCACACCCAAATATACGCAAATGAGAGTAAGAGGGCTTCTTGCCACTCCATGCCTCTTTAGGAATACCACCATCCAAACTCTTACTAGGTGATCTATTGATCACATGCACTGCAGTCTTCATTGCCTCAGCCCAAAAACCACCAGAAAGACTTGCATTGGAAAGCATGCATTGCAACCTTTCTTGAATGGTACGGTTCATCTTTTCTGCAACTGGATTTTGCTCTGGAGTACGAGGGGATGTGAGCTCCCTCTTAATCCCACGTGTATCACAGAAATGCTGAAAGTCATGAGAGAGATACTCTCCACCATTGTCAGTCCGTAGGCATTTAAGCGTTCTACCTGACTGATTCTCAACCAAGGCCAGCCATTTCTGGAATACCTGGAACACATCACTCTTCCGAGCTATAGCATAAGCCCACACTTTCCTAGTTGCATCATCAATGAATGTCACATAGTATTCAGCCCCACCTAATGACCGTGTAGGCATGGGACCACATAGGTCTGAATGCACCAAATCAAGCATTTCAAACTCTTTCTTTCCCCTTCTTTTATGGGCTGATTTAGTCTGCTTCCCATAGAGACAGTGCTCACAAAATTCAAAATCTGAGAAACTCAAATGCGGTACATAACCCAAACCGCATAAGAGTTTCATTCCATTCTGGCTCATGTGCCCCAACCTGCAATGCCACAAAGAAGTGCTTGGCTGCTCGGTTATTGCAACAACATGATCAAATACCCCTGATACATGTAAGGGATACAAAGTCCCACACTTGGCACCCCTGGCCAAAAGCATAGAGCCCTTCTGAATTTTCCAACTCTGAAAGCCAAAAGTGGTGTGAAAACCAGCATCATCTAGCTGACCCACTGAAATAAGACTCTTGGTCAGCTTAGGCACATGTCTCACATGTTTCAAAACAAATGCAGACCCATTTGCAAAAGAAAACTTTATGTCACCTGCTCCCACTATGTCACATGCATAGTCATTTCCAAGATGCACACAACCTGTGGTCTTGGGACTTCCCCCTGAACTGTGATCTGCCCCTTTGCACATTTAAGGCTACATCTTGCTTGTTGCCATCCATAGACTTCCGTCTAATCTCCTCGGCCAACAAGCTACCCACAACATCATCAAATTTCAGTACTCCACCAGGTGCAAAGTTACTGACAACTGTACGGAAGGTATCCCATGAGGATGGCAATGAACATAAGAGAAATATTGCCTTAGTCTCCGCATCAAAATTCATTTTCTGAGCCTGAAGCTGGCTGAAAATAATATGGAATTCATTCAAGTGAGAAGCAATGGAGACCCCTTCCTTCATCTGCAGCTCAAACAACCTCTTCATGAGATAAACTTTATTAGAGGCAGTTTCCTTTTCATAAGTGGCACACAGTTTCTTCCACAAATCTTCCGTAGTTTGCTCATTTACTACTGTGAAATAAACTGACTCTGCAAGATGAAGTCTAATAGTAGACTTTGCTAATGCATCCAACTCATTCCAATCATCCTCAGACATATTTGCAGGCTTAGCTTCAATCCCTGCCAAGGGTTTAATTTGCTTCTTTTGAATAAGCACATCCCTTATCTGTTCTTTCCACAAAGAAAAGTTTGTCCCATCAAACTTTTTAATGCTGAAAAACTCCTTTTCAGGCATGGAAGAGGATGCCATGATGCAAATAAAGCAAAATCCCAAATGCTAGTGCCTGCAAGAGAGAATCACACCAAATACCAGGTGCACCCAAATGTGTATGCCACAATAGAGTGAAATATCACCAAAATTCAAAGCTCAAAGCATCAAAAGATGCATCTGACTCATGTGCATATACTATGCATCCATATGAGCAAATCTGGCCCAAAAGAAAATGCCAATAAGTGCCAAATGACTCAAGCATAAACACTGTCCACTGGCATATGCATCAATAATGTCTCATCCAAGAGAGCATAGCACTATCAGTGCATCACCTGCAATGTGTCAAAGCTGTCCCTCAGCTTAAAATAGCATCCATGTGCAAAGCGTCCATAAAAATAGCATCCCACAAGGCAATTTAGGCCTATCAGCGCATCCAACAAGGACCGCAATGCATCCAAATGGCCTATAAATCATCCACTGCAACCCAATGCACACCACGAATGAGCGCACACTGCTCAAACTGCAACCAGAGTGATCTGCATAAGGTATGCTCAAGAAATCATAGTCCCACGGTAATGAGCGCTACTGAAAATAGGACCTGAGATGCTTCAAAACATGGGCGCCATTGCATAATCGGACTCAGCAAGAAAATCTGCAAATATCTCTCTTCTGCCAGAACTCCAAAATCCCAACCGATGAATGAGAAATGGGAGTCAACACTTATCCACTGCCATGTGGCATAAATCTAAGGTTTCAAAACCTTAGCATGAAAAATGCATAACAGAGAGACGAAATCAAATACACAGAGATTTATAACTCTGAAAATCCTCCACCGAATCATGCAAAAACTGATAGGTAGGGGTTTTTGGGCGTCCGGAACGCAATGGGACAGACGGTTTTGGAAACCGTGGTCTCAATCACTGGGTCCAACACACGGACTGAAAAACGTTTTTGGAAACAGAGCTATCTGTAAACTCCACCGGAGTGCGAATGATGAGCAACATAGAAGTTTTAGGACCTCCTGAGTCCACCGGAACTGACAGATCTGCAAATGGTTGCTCCAAACTTGAGTTCCAAGACCCGGGCAAAAAACGCAGGAATTGACACAGTGAGTCAGAAATCCACTGAAATGATCTCAGATTCAAGAATGAAGGTGTTTCCAAGCTCCTGAAGTAATGTGGACACCAAAAGCAAGCAATAGTTGCCTCCACAAGTCAATACGGAGTCTCTGTCATCGAACGGAACAGGGAAAAGCTCAAAAAACGACTTTTTCTTTGAAAGCTCTTAACAGGCTCTCAAAACCACTTCGTAAAGCCAAAGTGACTTTTCCAAAGGTTCCTCCAAGGTCTCTGCACACTCGGATGCAAGTAAAGTTACCCACAAAGCTTCCCACAAAGCTTCTCCTTCCTCCCACAGAGCTGCTGAGCTTCCAAGCATTCACGCACGCTCAGCTAGATCACCCGAGCTCTGATACCAGTTGAGAGTGCTCTCAACGGAAGCAAGAACGGAAGAAGGAGAGAGAGAGATAGAGAGCCACACAAGTTTTGGTGGGTGCAGAACCACCCTAATCTTCTTTTTCATTCATTTATATATGTGTTTGAGTATTGTACATAACTGGGTTTAAGGCATAGTGACCTTTAACCCCACAGAGTTGGGTATTCCTTCTGTTGTTACACCTGGAGTAAGGAAGACCAGGGATGTTTTGAGCGCACTTAGAAGTGAGCCTATTTTGCACAGGTCTAATAGAGCTAGATATCCTGTGGATAGGCTGAAATATGATGGATTTACAGCCATTCACTATGCCTATATGGTCAAAGTGATACAGGAACCAGAACCCACTTCCTTTGAGCAAGCCATCGGAAAAGAAAAATGGGAGGAAAGCCATGGATGAAGAAATGGATGCCTTGGAAGCAAATGCTACATGGGAATTGGTGCCTTTGCCTAAAGACAAGAACGCAATTGGCTGTAAGTGGGTTTATAAGGTCAAGCACAATGTAGATGGTTCTGTGAACAAATACAAGGCAAGATTAGTTGTCAAGGGGTATGCACAGACATATGGCATTGATTATGAAGAAACATTCAGTCCGGTTGCAAGGATGGCAACCGTAAGAGCAGTCATTCCTATGGTTCCATCAAAGGGATGGTCTTTACATCAGATGGATGTAAAGAATGCCTTCTTGCATGGTGATATGCCAGGGTGACCGTTGTGCATTTATGTCACCAACTTGTTAGCTGCAGATGCGGTTGGTACACCGCCCATGAATAATAGCTAGATGACAACTATCCTTATCTACTCTAGTTCGTGGCTCAGTTAGTATGCCACCTTAGTTAGCTGAGTTTGGTTTGAGACCCACATATAGGGTTCTTCTATTTTTCTTTGTACTTGAGTTCTTTTGGCTTTCACAACTAAGAAGAGGAAAACTGTTTTTAGCCTCCACCTTTGTGTGTATTCCCCCATTGTGTATGTGAGAAAGCCGCAAGTGAGACTCCTTCCCTCTCTCCCACTATCTTTACATTCTAGAAAGCAATTTGCACTCCTCATTGGTATTGGCATCTAATGTGGCATTGCTTTGTACATTAATTGAGAGATTCTCTATCTGTGTAGACCTAACTATTTCCAAGTGTAAATCTCTTTACTTACATTGTTTCCTCCTAGTTTTATAGGAAGACAAAAAGAATTTACTTGAAGAAATGGAAGTCTCTATGAGCATGCTCTATTATAGCATATGTACAGCAGCTCACTAGTCATAGTTTCTACACCTCCCAATGCTTGGACATCCAACATGGACACTATCAGGGTCGATAGGGCTTGCATTGCATGCGACATGTCCTTGAATGACATGGAGGTAGTGCATGCTCCCATGTGCACACCCATACCATATAATATGCTTTACAACCATGTGTTAAAAAAAGAATGAATGTTTGCATCATAGTTGCCCGCAAACTCTCACCACAGCTATAAAGCGGATGGTATTGGGGTGCCATATTGGTCCCTCCATCAATTACAGCTGAAAGGGCATGTTCTTTAGTAATAGCCCCATCACTCAGATATACCACATATTATCACTTTGTTGAACATGTTCGTTTTATCAATTTGTGTTTTGCCTTTTGTCATCTAGAAACTATTTTAAAGCACAATTACAGCACCTTTGGAGCAACTTTTGGTGCTTTTTGGCACTTTTAAAAGTTGTTTACAACTTTTGAGCACTTGTCAGCACGTTAAATCCATACAGATTTTGTAGGCTCCTTAGGACACTTTGAGAAATTTTGAGCACTCTTGTGGCACTTTCTAGAGATGTTTCTTATTTTTCCAACATTTTTAGCCACTTTTGGACACTTTCTTGCCACTATTTAGCCCTTCTTGGAACTTCTTAACAATACTAACCTCATTTTTTAGGATTCTTGACATTTTTAGCACTTGTAGGAACTTCTCAACACTCTATTGGTGGGACTCTTTAGCACTGTCTTGCACATGTACGGCATATTTGACCACTTTCGAGCCCATTTGAACACATTTGAGCATGTTTTAAGCACTTTTTAACACATTTGATACTTTTTAGCACTTTTTTATACTTTATCATACTTTCTAGGACATTTTCTAGCATTCAAGTACTTTTAAGTGCATTTGAATACTTTTTAGCACTATTTTAGCACCTTAGTCATGTTTAAGCATTATTTAGTTCTATTTGAGCAATTTTTAGCCTACCTCACCTCACTCTTGTTTGCTACTTGCCCCAAGCTGCTCCAGTTCTCCCAAGGCTTCACCCTATCACTCTCTCACCCTTCCAAAAGATTTCCACCAAGATTTTAAAGGATTTTATATTTATATATATATTTATATACCTTCGATAAAAACATCCATGTTATGGGCATGTACATGGATCCTTTGCTAGAGGAGCTCCAGACCCTATGGAGAGGCATACATGTCTTTGTACTTGTAGAGCTTCAAGGAATACCATTGATATTTTGATTAGGGGAAATTTGTGATTAATCCATGCATGCATCATGACCTTTTTATGCATGTAGGTCTTCAAACAAGTAGGAACCACACGTTCCCTATTTCTGGTGATCATTTGGATGCACAACACTCCAAACATCTAAGGATGGTGGTCATACACAATACCTTTTGCTTAAGCATCCTGCACATGAAGGTCATATACATGAGGGACCCTTCATTGGTGAAGGTACTTTGTGAAGCTACCTTTGGGTCCCTTTACTTGTGAAGGTGCCTTTGGGTCCCTTAACTTAATGAAGGTACTTGTGAAGATACCTGAAAGAGTGAAGGCTTTTAGTCTTTCTCTCTCTCGGTTTAATATTTCTCTCTCTAGATCTTGATTTTACAAAGTATGACCAGATCTTTTATAGAGAGAATTGTGGCTGTCCTCGTACCACTAGATTTCTCAACTTTTTTTTGCAAGCTCAAGATATTACAAGCAGAGCTTTGCTGCTACTCCATACGCATTGATTGGCCCTTGGGAACCATAGAGGACTCAATTCCCCATACCAATTTGAGGATGCGTCAATTTTACGAGCAAAAACCTATGAGCAGGTTTATCAGAGCGTTTTTTTAAGAGATTTTTAAAAATGTTTTTCTTTAGGAAACATGGTTTTTACACTTTTATTTTCACTAGAACTAGATCCCTTTATCATAAAAATATACAGACTAGTCACTCATTCATTTTTACACAACATAATTTTCTTATTTAGAGACATCCCTTTGTACCCCTGTTATTACCTTAAAAAAGTGTTGATTCCTTTAAGAAACATTCCTCATAATCACTCTCAATGTAATAATACTATGCATATATAATTACTTATTAACACATTTATATCATATGGCAATATCTTTTTAGTGTTTTTATAGCATATTTATGGACATGTTTCTAAAGAAGTTTAAATTACTATAAATAAGTATTAACTTGGGCTTATATATCACTCTCATAAAATACATGTAATATTTAATACTATATATGAAAGATTTTCCAAAATATAACTCCATAGATGTGCTCAAATGGGGTGTTCCAATCAATTTGAGTGGTTGAATGACTATATTTGGACATTGGATATGAAAGTTATGTCACTTTTAAAAGTGCTGTCCAAGGTAGTTTCGCCAGCGAAACTACCTTGGGAGACTTGCTTCAAAGGGGTTTCGCTGGCGAAACTACCTGGATGGCTTGCTTCAATGAGTTTTCTTTGAAGAAACTCTTTCATGAAGATAGGTTGAGAGAGGGTTTTCAATGTCACCCCCTATTAAGTAAAAGTTGTAAGAAGGATCATAAGGGAATTTTCATAGAGAAGTCTACTCTACATGTGGGTTTCTTCAAAAGCCATCCCATTATGCTCTCACCATTCCTACAGATTCACCTAAAGATTTTTGTATAAAATAGGCATTGCTATAATACTTTGCATATTTCTAAGAGAAACTATGTTTTCTTCTGATCGATTTTTGCCATATTTATGCATAATTGGAAGCTTTTTTTTTCCTTCGCTCGGACGCTCGAAAGATTTCGCTCAGAAAATGCTCGTCCCCCCAATTTGATTACTCATCCTCGGGTTATGTTTGATTATACAACCAATGCTATGATGTGATTGTGGTAGAGTTGTCATTGATGATGTATTTTTCAAACTTCTTGGTGATCCTTCCATTGTAGTGTGCGAACTCCATAGTGTCTCTGCTCAGTTTGTAGAAATCCAATATCAATATTTTTTTCAAATGGACAAACATACCGTCCCCCAAGAGATATGGCTTGTTGAAAGAGGTGACTAGTTGTTTGAGCATCTATAAGTGCATTTGGATTAAAACTGAGCATGGATCAATTGTGAGGGCTACCCCCAACATGATTATGAGAGCATCACTATATTTGGTACTTTCCTTGAGTGTTTTATCATAGCTTCCTTGCATCTTTGATGCATGTTTGTTCAAGATCTGATTAGTGTTTCTAGGCTTGTTCCGTTGGACCTTGGAGTATCTATTTACATGGGGCCAATTGCGAGGTGCATCTTCCTCGTCTAGATCATGTTGATTGGCATCCCATTTCTGCTTCAAATGTTAGATGTGCATGAAAGGACGATGGTGCTTGGAAGTACTTGAGGTACCTTTCTTAGAGCAAATTTGGCCTACGCCATGCTGGATATGGTTCCGATTTGTTGCTTATGTCTGGAGAAATTTGCGCTTGGTGAATGTTCATGAAAATACTATTGAGATACCATCCTCCTCTCGGTTGTATGTCTAGGTATTGCCTCCACCAGAAGTCACCTAAGGATTATCCAACAGTGTAATCCTGTTGATTTCTGCATTCAACTCCTGTGTGAGTGTTTGGTTTGGATTATCCAAATCATGAAGCTCATTTTTGTAATCATTGTTGCCACCTTCCATTAGAATTTCATTAGAGATCTAAGGGATATGTGGTTGTGGTGGAGAGGAACAGGTTATAGGGGAGAGGTGGAAGCAAGTAGTGAATGAGAAAAAAAGAGAGGAATGATGTTGGTAGGAGGAGAAGGAAGGGTAGAGTAAGTGGATTTAGCAATTTGATAATCCTCAAGAGAAATATTTTCAAGTGGTGGGAAAATGTTTGGTGCTACTAGATGGTAAGATTAAGATTCTTGGATTAGAAAGAAGTGTTGTGAGACATGGGCAAAGAGACATGGCAAGGAATAGTGGTAAGCATGGATTTTAGGAAATGTACAGAGGATGTTATTAGAGCTAGGGAGGGAGGTGAGAATATCAAAGTAGAGGGTGGTGAGATAGGGAAGATTGGATTGAAGGTTGCCCACATATTCCTTAGGTAGATCTTTATCAATTTGTGTTGAAGGCATTGTCAGCTTCAATGTGGGAATCAAGGGAGGGTATCCCAAGGAGATTTATGGTGGTGGTTGTAGTAGGGGTAAGAGTCCCACCACTACTCAAAGTAAAGGATTGCCCATTAATAATTCATACAGAAGTATGGTATCAGTCTTAACCATATGAGGTTGTATATACTGATAAACATAATACATTCTTCTCATCCTCATCCATTTTCTATCACAATTTCTAGAGGGTCTTATGGCTTAGTGGCCTAGTCCAATCAAGACCAGTGACTTCTTGCGGCATTTTGTATTGCAAGTGGTTGCATTGTTCCACTTGCTCAATTTTTGTGCAACAAGATCTTGGTATACTACTATGGTGCTTTGTAGCAATAGATCTTGTGTTGATTCCTCTGTGTCATCATCGGGTTGATTCTGAAGTTGAAGTCCCAATTTTGAAATTCTTGCCTTTTGATTTTGCATCTCTATGATGTATTTGTTACACTTACCAAGTGATGTGGTGTAGGCAAACAAGTCATTTTTAACATGGGCATACCCTTTTTTGGAAAGGTTCAAGGAATTTTCTATATAGAGGTATCTTGCATGACCCATAACTTATGAATCGCTCAACAGACTTCAGTAAACTTTGTCTTTAAATTATAGTACATATTCTAAACTCAAATATGAGACCAACAAATTATGGAATAATGATTTGGAATGAGACCATTAAAGCATTACAAATGCTATAATGTTGCATGTGAAGCATGCATCCTAAAGAATATAGGATATATAAATTTATTCAAAAACATCAAAATTTTGTTCCATACATACATGCAACCAAGTAATCATTCACAAGCACACTATGTGATCTTCTCTTCAACCCAAGGACACACCTAAATGAGAACCTTAGGTATGGCTGAAAGGGCCTCCAATGCTGTGCTAAAATTATGCACACCCATTTGAGGGCACACTCCATAACTTTATTTTGATTTGTTCAAAACCAAAATGGATTGAAATTTTGTAATCCAAACTAGTGGGACTATTGCATGGTGGTCTTAAAACATGTAAGAAAATAATACAACGTCTGTGCTCAACAACAGGATCTCGTACACAAGAGAGAAAACAAGATAGTATGGAGAATCAAAAATTTAATTACTATAGAACTGATACAATAGATGGTGCTGCCTCCCAACTGTGCGCTCCTGTGAAAGAAGCTTCGATGGCATGCTGGAAATAGTAGAAGATGGAAGCTGGATGCTAAGGAATAAGGGTTGCTGTAGCCAGTGATGAAATGGGCTTCACGGGCTTGCTCTTATATAGCCACCAGTCGTAGTCGGTTAGGCTCAATTGGGTGACCGACCCAGTCCGCCCAAAACGGTCGACTAGGAGTCTAGGCCACCGACCATACGATAGAACCGGTGCGCAAAACAAAGCAACTGACCTACAGTCGCCGTTCCATCCAAGATCATTTGAGGCTCCAAATGGGCCCCACAACTCGAGAGTGGGCTACCTCGAGAAATGCTTCGTCTACCCTCAGTGCGGTCAATCAAGGGATGCCTTCCCACACTTGCATGTAGCCTAGTTGGCGGTGTGCCAACTCTATCTGAAGCCGTCCAGCCATCATGCCACACATAGCCCCCATTTGGTGTCCAAACCAGGACCTACCGGATAACCAAGCTACTCCAATGCCTTCTCCTCATATGGGGGCCTTACAAGTAGAGTTAGCTGGTTCCTGTGTAGGTACACGAGAGTGGAGCATTGATATCTAACACCCCCCATCAATGTCCACCCGCAAGTGAACTTACTTTTTTGGCCCAATGCCAAGTCGATGAAGATGCCTCTCCAGCAAGTCTCTTCCAAGAGCCTTCGTGAAGATGTCCGCAGCATTCTCTGTAGTTGGACAGTACAGTTGGACGGACAGTACACCAAGTCGACCTCTCCATCCATGATGAGCTCACGTACAAAGTGATATTGAATCTCAATGTGTTTTGTGCGAGCGTGGAACACCGAGTTCTTTGCAATTGCCATGCAACTCTGATTGTCACATGATAACTACGTAGGCTTGTTCTGCACTGCACCCATGTCCCCCAAAATCCTCCTCAAGCAACTGCCTCACAAGAAGCAAAGCATGCAGATTTGTACTCGGCCTCAGTAGAAGAAAGAGCAACTGTGGATTGCTTCTTGCTGACCCATGACACAACTCCAGATCCAAGTGAGAAGCAGTACCCTGTCACTGATCTCCTGCTGTCCACGTCTCCTGCCCAATCCAAGTCACAGAATCCAGTCAAGATGTTGCCTTAGTATAGGTGATGCCATAATCAAGTGTGCCTTTGATGTATTTCAGCACCCGCATCCCTGCCCTCCAATGGTTCTCCTGGGGCTTATTGGAAAACCTGCTTAGTATACCAGTTGCAAAACTGATGTTCGGCCATGTGTTGCACAGGTAAATCAAGCTACCCACAAGCCTTCTGTACTTCGCTTCGTCCACTAGTGGTGATGAATCCTCGTTTGAGAGCTTCGCATCAACCTCCATAGGGGTACCAACTGTCTTGCACTCAGCCATGCCAAATGCCTTCAGTATCTCTCCAGCATACTTTACCTGTGAAATGAAGATCTGTTTCGGCTCTTGCCAAACTTCAATCCCCAACAAACAGAAATGCATCACTGTCATTTCAAACTCTCTTCCTAGCAAATGCTTCGTCTGCGAGATCTTCTCTTCATGGTTTCCTGTTATCACAAGGTCGTCCACATAAAGGACCATGATCATACACCTGCCTCCTTCTCTAAAGATATACAAATTTGCATCAGATGGGCTCCTCTTGAACCTGTTTTGTAGAAAGTAGGCATCAATTCGTTGTTACCATGCTCATGGGGCCTGTTTCAGCCCATAAAGTACCTTCTTCAGTTTGTAGACTTTACCTTTTGAACCGGGGATCTCAAAACCTGGTGGTTGTTCCATGTATACCTCCTCCTTGAGATCTCCATTCCGAAAGCTGGATTTCACATCCATCTGAAACACGGGCCAACTTCCCTGGGCAGCTAAAGCCAAAACACTATAAATTGTGGTTAGTCGAGCTATGGGAGCAAAAGTATCTTGATAATCAGAACCATGTACCTGTGCAAATCCTTTTCCCACAAGCCGAGCCTTGTACTTATCCAACATGCCGTCGGACTTGTACTTGGTCTTGTACACCCACTTGGTTCCGATTACCTTGCGTTTTGGTGGTCGATCCACAAGGTCCCAAGTGTTGTTCTTCATTATGGAGCCATACTCCGACTGTATAGCCTCCATCCACCTATCATCGCCCTGTGCCTCTTCAAGACACTTGGGTTCATCAGCACGGATCACTTCTGCCATCAAAGCATAGTTGACCAAGTGTTCCTGCACCCTTCTTTGCTCCTCTAATCTCTTGGACCGGCGGTGTTTGGATGGTTCCTCCTCAATGGCTGGAGGTTCTCTGCCATCCAAAAGCTACTTTACCCACTTCGGGAATGGCCGTTGCCGTTGTGGTTCTGCAGGCTCTTCTTCATCTTCTTTGTCTTGAATCCTCCCAAGCACCGTTGGGGGAGTTCGGTGTGCTATTGGTGGCGGTACTGGATGGATATCCTGGTCCTGGTTGTCTAGGAAGGAAGCATTCTCCTCCAATTGATGCGGCTGTTCTGAGAAGACCACATCGCGACTTACAATTACCTTCTTAGTAACAGGGTTATAGAGACGGTAACCCTTCGCCTCTTCACTGTAGCCCAAGAAAATACACTTCGGGCTCTTTGGTTCCCATTTGGTCCTAGTAGCATCAGGGACATGCACAAAATAGTCACATCCAAAAACTTTGAAATGTGCAGCTGAAGGTTTCTTACTAGAAAAGGCTTGCAGTGGAGTCATCCCGTTCACAGCCTTCGTGTAGCTATGATTCAGGATGTAAACTGCAGTGTTACATGCTTCATCCCAGAAAGTCTTTGGTAAATCTTTCCCTTTCATCATACTCCGGTCCATTTCGCAGATGACACGCATCTTGCATTCTGCTACTCCATTTTGCTGTGATGTATGTGGCGAGGGTTACTGCCTCTTGATTCCGTGACTTTTGCAGTAACTTTCAAATTCAGTTGATGTGAACTCTCCACCTCTGTCTGATCTCAATTTCTTCACCTTCTTCCCCGTTTCTTTCTCGACCATTACATGCCATTCCTTGAACTTACTAAAAGTCTCGTCTTTAGTCTTCAGGAAGTATATCCATATCCTTCTACTGTAGTCATCGATCGGCATCATGAAGTAGTAGGAACCACCCAAAGCTTCCGTCTCCATCTTTTCACAGAGGTCCGTGTGAACGAGCTCTAGAGGAGCCTTTGCCCTGCTGGCCTCTTTAGGAAAGGGATGCCGATGCTGCTTGCCCATCATGCAAGTTTCACATACATCGAGCAGATTTGAAATTTCTGGTAGGTCTGCAATCATTCCACTTTTATGCATTTCCTTCAAAGAACTAAGGTTTAGATGACCAAACCTCTCATGCCACAGCTTAGTGTTCTTCACATCCGCTCGAGCACTGAAAGTTGAGAGTTCGTAAATGTTGTTGCGCCGTGTACCTTTACCAATGACCTTCCCTTGAAGATCCAGAATCTGTGCACCATTCTTATCGAATTGAACTTTGAGGTCCCGATCCGTGATCGTGGAAACGGACAACAAGTTCCTCTTGATATTTGGCACATAAAGAACATCGGACAACTATTTTACAACCCCATCTGACTTGAGAGAAATCGTACCTTTTCCTTTTGCTGGACATTTTGCATCATTGCCGACTGCTACCATGATGTCATTCCCTACCGGCTGTAGAGAGGTATACCAATCCTTCCGACTGGTCATGTGGCACGATGCACCACTGTCAATGATCCAAGGTTCATCCACAGGTACATGAACGGCCTCCGTGCAAATCTCCTCAATTGTGATGAATAGCTCTACTGGTACTGCCTGCGCGCTGTTACTAGACTCTTTCTTTACTCCGTTCTTCTCATCTGCAATCTTCTTTCGGCACTCATTCTGCTTGTGCCCTGCCTTGTTGCAATAGAAGCACTTGATCTTCTTCTTTCTCTTTTTATCATCAGAAGAAGATGGGTTACTAGATTCCTTACCCTTACCTTTCTTTGATCCGATCCAGAAAGCTGAATCTTCTCCAGTCCTCGTCTTTTGATGCATATCCTCCTCCAGAAGCATCGCACTGAAATCCTCGAAGTTGAGGGGTGGATTTCTATTTTGCGTATTGAGCACCGTAACAAGACCGTCGTACTTTGGTGGGAGAATCTATATGCACCTTCGTGCTAGATTCTTGCTGGTGATGGTGATGCCAATCGCAGTCATCTGATCGCACAGATTCTTCACCCTGGTGATGAAATTCTCTACCGCTTCAGACTCAGACAATTTTTCGTTCACGAGTTGAGTCTCCAGATTCTGAATCGGCGTCTGATTCGTGGTCTTGTACTGATTTTTCAAGACCGTCCATGCCTCCTCCGCTGTGGTGACATGTTGAATTAATGCCATGATAGAATCACTAACACTGTAGACAATAGAACACAACGCATCTGCATTTCTTCTTGTCCACGCGAGAATCTCATCCGCAGTTGGTACTATCGGTTGTCCTGCATTGGTTGAATCCGGTCTCGCAACCGGCCTCACGTCCACCCCAGTAGCAGTGTCCCAAAGCTCGTATGCACTTAGGATCTTCATCTTGAACTTCCAGAGTGGATAGTTAGAGCCGTCCAACTTTCTGCTTTCACCGAACAATGGGATTCACAGTCTTGCGGGCTGGGCCATCTCTCACAATCTGCTCGCAAACAGAAACACACTACCGAATCTTCTTGCTAGAGTCCAGGCTGTGATACCATGTAAGAAAATAATACAACGTCTGTGCTCAACAGATAACAGGATCTCGTACGCAAGAGAGAAAACAACATAGTATGGAGAATAAAAAATTTGATTACTCTAGAACTGATACAATAGATGGCGCTGCCTCCCAACCGTGCGCTCCTGTGAAAGAGGCTTCGATGGCATGCTAGAAACAGTAGAAGGTGGAGGCTAGATGCTAAGGAATCAGGGTTGCTATAGCCAGTGATGAAATGGGCTTCACAGTCTTGCTCTTATATAGCCACCAGTCGTAGTTGGTTAGGCTCAATTGGGTGACCGACCCAGTTCGCCCAAAACGGTTGACTAGGAGTCGGTCCCGAAATAGGCTACCAACCATACGATAGAACCAGTGTGCAAAACAGAGCAACTGACCTATGGTCGCTATTCCATCTGAGGCTCCAAACGGGCCCCACAACCTGAGATTGGGCTGCCCTTGGAAATGCTCCGTCTACCCTCAATGCGATCAGTCAAGGGATGCCTTCCTGCACTTGCATGTAGCCTAGTTGGCGGTGTGCCGACTCTATCTGAATCCATCCAGCCATCAGGCCACACATAGCCCCCATCTGGTATCCAAACCAGGACCTACCGGATAACCGAGCTACTCAAATGCCTTCTCCTCATATGGGGGGCTTACAAGTAGAGTTAGCTGGTTCCCGCGTAGTTACATGAGAGTGGAGCATTGATATCTAACAAAAAATTGGTAATTGCTGATATTGGTATCTAGATTCACCCTAGAATGGAAGAATTTGAAAATGTGCACTTTGTGCATGTGCAAAGATCATTTAATAAGTCCAACACTATTTACAATTTTGAATTGTTTTTTTTCCATGCACTTGATTTCTGTATGGCTCATAAGCATGCCAAACATCATTGCATTTCATAATACATAGAATCAAACCTGATAGCATGCCCTTTGGAATATTTATGTTTTGAAGCATTTTAGGTCACATTGCACTTGTTTGGCATATCCAATTCTGTTGACGTGTATCGTCGAAGGGGGAAACTCGACGGCTGAAAGTTTTTCTATTTTTGTGAATTTTGAATTTTCACACCTCTCGCCCATAAAATCATGGAACATTAAGTACTACAACCTACCCCCTCTCTGGAACCTACACACACCTTGACGTGACCTTGCGTAGACTTTGGTTTGGCATTGTGGTCTTTTAGGTAAGGTGTCTTCTATTCTTTGCTCACCTCACACGCTTCAGTTACTACTATGGCAATGACAAAGAGGTAGAAAGAGTGGGTGAGCAGTGGAGCAAATGAGTAGAGGATTGGATGAGCATGTGAGAGTTGGAGGAGGGAGCATGGAGCAAACTAGTAGAGGAGGGGTGGATAAGAGCTAGAGGAGGGAGCAAGTAGCAAAGTAGCAGAGCAATGATGGATAAAAGATGGAGAAGAGAGCATGAATAATAGTAGCAGAGTACAAGAAGATAAGTACAAGAAGATAAGAGAAAAGTAGCAAAAATAGCATTCTGCATGTTTGCGGCCATGATTAAATAGTAACATTGGAACTCTAATAATAATGAGCCACCTTAAATATATCAAAACTTGATAACCATGGGTACTGGAGGCCCAATGGTGCCATCCGAATAATCATGAGCCATTTTCAATTAATCATACTAATGAGCCACCTTAAATTAATCAAAATTTGAGACTCATGACTAGAGACCCAATGGTGCCATGCAAATAGTCACTCAAGAGCCATCTTCAATTAATCAAAATTCAAGCTGCTAATTAATTACATGGCTGGCCACCTGGGTAGTGTTGTATTTTTTAGACATTCTTTGCCATGCTAAGCTTCATTAGAAGGCCTTAAAATTTTTTCCTTCAAAATAAGGAAGCCATTTCTAAATTTAGAAGGTGGATAGAGTAGAATTTTTCCTTCTCATTAAAGGTGAGGGCGCTCTCTGACTAGGATGAAAGCGCTTGTTTTGCCCCAAAAATAACTACCGACATGTTAGCCCATCCAATTATAGAAGCATGAGCTACTCTTTAATCTCATGCCACCACGGTGACTACTAGGAATTAACTGCACTAAAAACAATCAGAAAAAAAATTACCCCAAAAATAATCTCATTCAAGCCTGGCATGCAAGCCTGTCAAAGTATAGAATCATGTGTTGCTATTTAATTACATGCCATTGTGGGGACTAGTAAACAACTACATTAAAATTATTCAAGTATATCACTTGTCAATGGAGACGTCCACTTTAAAAGTATCAAAGTATATCACTTGTCAATGGAGACTTCCAAATAATCATGCACTAAATCATTGACCCTATCTTTTATGGTTTTTTTAACATAAATTACATTGGAATTTTTTCTCCATAACTTTTTTGAACAAAAATATTAGTCTCCATATTAAATTTTATGAGAAAATGTCGATAGTCCTGTTTAAAAAATGCTTTTATTTCCGTCAATAATCTTGTTTTTGGTAATATCGACTTTGGGATCCTATTTTTGACAATAATATGTATAAGAAAAGCAACGCTTTCAAAACACCCTAAAGTGTTATCAAAGGTAATATTTTGATGGGGTTTTTTTGGGGCAAAATGTTTTAAAGGCAGATTAATTAGGGCTTGGCCAATCCCTAATCTACCCTTCTATAAAAAGGTTTGTATTATAGTATAGTGGGCATTTTGTATGTTTACATTCAATTTGAGTACAAAAGTTTCTATATGCTCTTGCAATTTGAGTACAAAGTCTCATGTTTCTATGAGTAAAAAATTTCACGTTTCTATATTCTCTTGCAGTTTCTATATTCAACTACTCTAGCCTACTCATATATACATGGTATACACTCTAGCATTTTTGTTTTGTGGCTGCTTGTTGCAAACATACATGACCACCCTCTTGAAGTTAGATGAGAAAAGGCCATGCATGTGGTTAGTTATCCGCCGACCTCTTTGATTCATAATTCTTTCAAATTCTTTATTAATTGAATAAGGAGGTTGATGGATGTTTGGGAGTCAGCTTGAGTATTCCATGGGAAAATCACTATAGCAGATCCTAAGAGGTCTACAACAACCTGGATCACTCTCTCCCCCTAGATTCTCCATGAGTGGTGGCTTGGAAGATCTCAATAGAGAATAGAGGCTAGTGGTGGGCCTAAGAATCGCTACCTCTCCTCATGAAACTCACATAGGATTTAGACCCCATCATCTGTATTAGTGCTCGAGTAGTTTGTTCCCCTTCTCTATACTACTATTAATGCTAGTAGTATTGGAACCTCTCTTTCTACCACCTCCACTGCATCCTTTGCTTGACATCCCTCATGTAGGATATAAAGCAAACATTAATTTTCAAATTTAAAGAAACATGCAGTGTATTTAAATAAGGAAACATGCATTATATTTAAACAAAAAAACATGCATTCATTGTATATGAAGAGAATGGGGAAGGGGAAAGGGAAATTTAAGAAGAAAGGGGAAGGTTAAGGGGAAGATGAATGAGGAAGGGGAAAAGGGAAGGGAAAAAGGGAATTAAGCCAATGGGTGTGAGAGTGCTCTCAACGGAAGCAAGAACAGAAGAGGGAGAGAGAGAAATAGAGAGCCACACAAGTTTTAGTGGGTGCAGAACACCCTAATCTTCTTTTTTCATTCATTTATATATGTGTTTGAGTATTGTACATAACCGGGGTAAAGGCACAGTGACCTTTAACCCCCACAACCTCCCACTTAAAGGACAATGTGCCTTTAAGGGAGAACAACCAGTGAGCATACTATCCAATGCCCATCAATACATGACAATACTCAAACCACTGACTAGGTAGACTCTTCGTCAGCATATCTGTAGGGTTATCATCTGTATGAACCTTGATAAGCTCTATGCACTTGTCCTCAAGTACCTCCCTAATGAGATGGTACCTGACCTCAATGTGTTTGGTCTTTGCATGAAAGATCAGATTTCGTGCTAGTTGAATAGCACTCATGAAATCACTATGCAATGTCGGTACACCTGTATGATTCCCCAAATCTCCCACTAGCCGGTCAAGCCATATAGCCTCCTTGCAAGCCTCTGTTGCTGCAACATACTCAGCCTCTGTGGTAAACAAAGCAATGCACTTCTATGCATGAGACATCCACGACACTGCACCACCTACAAAGGTGAACACATAACTAGAAGTGGATCTCCTACTATCCACATGCCCTAATCCACATGCCCTGCATAGTTTGAATCTGTGTACCCAAGTACACACATGTCTCCTTTACCAGATGCACATCTCCTTGGTACCCTTCATGTACCTCATGATGCACTTAACTGCCTCCCAATGCCTCTTTCCTGGATTAGCCATATACTAGCGAAAAACTTCCACTGCAAATGCAATGTCTGGTCTAGTAGCTATCATAGCATACATAAGACTCCCAACCACTAATGCATAAGGAACCTTGGCCATCATGGCCCTCTCCTCATCTGATTTGGGACTATCTGTATGACTCAGTTTCACATATGGAGGCAATGGAGTACTCACTGCCTTCCCCCCCTCCATATTGAAATGCTGCAATACTTTTGTAACATACTCCTTCTGTGAAAGCCAAAGGAGTTTCCTACTCCGATCATGTGTGATGCACATACAAAGAATATGACCTACAAGTCCCAAATTCTTCATATCAAAGGCCTCATGCAACTTGGCCTTTAATTCGTCTAGCTCATAAGTATTCTTGCTAGCCAATAGCATATCATCCACATATAGTGCCAGGATTATCAGGCTATTATCCTTAGCCCTTTAGTTGTAGAGGTAGTGATCAATTTCACTCCTTCTAAAACCCTGGGACTGAATGAAAGCATCAAAATTCTGATACCATTCTCTAGGAGCTTGCTTAAGACCATAGAGACTCTTCTTCAGCTTGCAAACTAAATGCTCTTTGCCCTTTTCTTCAAAGCCTTCCGACTGCACCATGTAAATTTCCTCATGAATACAAATCCCCATGCAAGAAAGCTGTCTTGACATCCATCTGCATAAGCTCCATATCCTCTGATGCCACTAGTCCAAGCATGCATCTAAGTGTGGTCATCTTCACAACCGGAGAGAATATCTCATCAAAGTCCACACCCTTCTCTTGCTTGAACCCTTTAGCGACCAAACGGGCCTTGTACCTAGGCACATCATCACCTGTGACCTTCATTTTGTACACCCATTTACATGGCAATGCTTTCTTTCCATGTGGCAAAGAAACCAAGTCCCAAGTCTTATTCTTCATAAGTGAACTCATCTCTAATTGCATAGCATACTCCCACTTGCATTGATCCTCGTGCATCATAGCCTCTCTGTAGCAAGAAGGCTCCCCACCATCAGTAAGCATCACATAGTCTACCCCTGGAACAAACCTATCAGGCGGTCTAGACACTCTAGATGATCTTCTCAAGGGCATTTCAGCTTGCTGTCCCACCTGCATATCAGCCACATTTGGCTCATCATTTCCACCAATAGATGATCCATCATCTACCCTTGATTGTATACCTATGGGAGTATTTGGTGGTACCATTTCTTGCACATTTGGTGCATGGACAACTTGCTGTCTATCAACATATGCAGGTGGATTCACATCTTGGAAAGTGATTGTCCTCATTTCAACATCCCTCATGGGTGCCTTATGCATCTTCTTCTCATTGAAGACTACATCATGGTTGCATATGATCTTCTTTGCTTCTGGATCCCAGAGACGATAGCCCATCTCTCCACTTTCACCATAACCCAAAAAGATGCATTTCCTAGACTTAGGATCTAGCTTCTTTTGAAGCTCTTTTGGCACATGTGCATATGCCTCACACCCAAATATACACAAATGAGAGCAAGAGGGCTTCTTGCCACTCCATGCCTCTTCAAGAATACCATCATCCAAACTCTTACTAGGTGATCTATTGATCACATGCACTGCAGTCTTCATTGCCTTAGCCCAAAAACCACCAAAAAGACTTGCATTGGAAAGCATGCATTGCAACCTTTCTTGAATGGTATGGTTCATCTCTTTTGCAACTGGATTTTGCTCTGGAGTACGAGGGGATGTGAGCTCCCTCTTAATCCCACGTGTATCACAGAAATGCTAAAAGTCATGAGAGAGATACTCTCCACCATTGTCAGTCCGTAGGCATTTAAGCGTTCTACCTGACCGATTCTCAACCAAGGCCAGCCATTTCTGAAATACCTTGAACACATCACTCTTTCGAGCTATAGCATAAGCCCACACTTTCCTAGTTGCATCATCAATGAATGTCACATAGTATTCAGCCTCGCCTAATGACCGTGTAGGCATGGGACCACATACATCTGAATGCACCAAATCAAGCTCTTCAAACTCTTTCTTTCCCCTTCTTTTATGGGCTGATTTAGTCTGCTTCCCATAGAGATAGTGCTCACAAAATTCAAAATCTGAGAAACTCAAATGCGGTACATAACCCAAATGGCATAAGAGTTTCATTCCATTCTGGCTCATGTGTGCCAACCTGCAATGCCACAAAGAAGTGCTTGGCTGCTCGGTTATTGCAACAACATGATCAAATACCCCTGATACATGTAAGGGATACAAAGTCCCACACTTGGCACCCCTGGCCAAAAGCATAGAGACCTTCTGAATTTTCCACTTCTGATAGCCAAAAGTGGTGTGAAAACCAGCATCATCTAGCTGACCCACTGAAATAAGACTCGTGGTCAACTTAGGCACATGTCTCACATGTTTCAAAATAAATGCAGACCCATTTGCAAAAGAAAACTTTATGTCACCTACTCCCACTATGTCACATGCATAGTCATTTCCAAGATGCACACAACCTGTCTTTCCACTGTCATAAGTGGAGAACCATTCCCTATGGGGAGTAACATGGAATGAAGCACCAGAATCCAAAATCCAATCCTGGGAACATGCATCATCGGAAGTGGTTAGCAACTCTGCAAATAAACTAGACATGAAGAGAATGTCATTGTCACTATCATGTGTGACTGCATTGATCTCCTTGATCTTCACTTTTCCTTTGTCCTCCCTTGGACTCTCTTCCTTTTGATTTGCACCCCAATTTGCATATTTTCTTATCCTTTTGCTCTCTTTTCAGCTTGTAACAATATTTTTCATATGGCCCTTCTTGCCACAGTGGTAACACTCAATGTTCCGTGCCCTGGATTTGCTACGAGACTTCCCTCTTTCTTGGGACTTCCCCCTAAACTGTGATCTGCCCCTTTGCACATTTAAGGCTGCATCCTGCTTGTTGCTGTCCATAGACTTTCGTCTAATCTCCTTGGCCAACAAGCTACCCATAACATCATCAAATTTTAGTACTCCACCAGGTGCGGAGTTACTGGCAGCTCTACGGAAGGTATCCCATGAGGATGGCAATGAACATAAGAGAAATATTGCCTTAGTCTCTGCATCAAAATTCATCTTCTGAGCCTGAAGCTGGCTGAAAATAATATTGAATTCATTCAAGTGAGAAGCAATGGAGACCCCTTCCTTCATCTGCAGCTCAAACAACCTCTTCATGAGGTAAACTTTATTAGAGGAAGTTTCCTTCTCATAAGTGGCACATAGTTTCTTCCACAAATCTTCCGTAGTATGCTCATTTACTACTGTGAAATAAACTGACTCTGCAAGATGAAGTCTAATAGTAGACTTTGCTAATGCATCCAACTCATTCCAATCATCCTCAGACATATTTGTAGGCTTAGCTTCAATCCTTGCCAAGGGTTTAATCTGCTTCTTTTGAATAAGCACATCCCTTATCTGTTCTTTTCATAAAGAAAAGTTTGTTCCATCAAACTTTTTAATGTTGAAAAACTCCTTTTCAGACATGGAAGAGAATGCCATAATGCAAATAAAGCAAAATCCCAAATGCTAGTGCCTGTAAGAGAGAATCACACCAAATACTAGGTGCACCCAAATGTGTATGCCACAATAGACTGAAATATCACCAAAACTCAAAGCTCAAAGCATCAAAAGATGCAGCTGACTCATGTGCATGTACTATGCATCCATATGAGAAAATCTAGCCCAAAAGAAAATGCCAACTGCAATGGCAATCCAAAATGCCAATAGGTGCCAAATGGCTCAAGCATAAATACCGTCCATGGGCATATGCATTAATAATATCTCATCCAAGAGAGCATAACACTATCAGTGCATCACCTACAATGTGTCAAAGCTGTCCCTCAGCATAAAATAGCATCCATGTGCAAAGCATCCATAAAAATAGCATCCCACCAGGCAATCTGGGCCTATCAGGACATCCAATAAGGATCGCAATGCATCCACACCACGAATGAGCGCACATGTCTCGAACTGCAACCAGAGTGATCTGCATAAGGTATGCTCAAGAAATCATGGTCCCACGGAAAAGACCGCTACTGAAAATAGAACCTGAGATGCCTCAAAACATGGATGCCACTGCATAATCGGACTCAGCAAGAAAATCTACAAATATCTCTCTTCTACTGAAACTTCAAAATCCCAACCGATGAGTGAGAAATGGGAGTCAACACTTATCCACTGCCATGTGGCATAAATCTAAGGTTTCAAAACCTTAGAATTAAAAAATGCATAACAGAGAGACAAAATCGAATACACATAGATCTATAACTCTGAAAATACTCCATAGAATCGCGCAAGAACTGATAGGTAGGGGTTTTTGGGCATCCGGAATGCAATGGGACAGACGGTTTTGGAAACCGTGGTCTCAATAATTGGGTCCAACACACAGACTGAAATTTTTTTTTGGAAATGGAGTTGTTTGTAAACTAAATAGGAGTGCGAATGATGAGCAACATAGAAGTGTTAGGACCTCCTGAGTCCACCGGAACTGACAGATAAAGCTTCCCACAGAGCTTCTCCTTCCTCCCACAGAGCTGCTGAGCTTCCAGGCATTCACGCACGCTTAGCTAGATCACCTGGGCTCTGATACCAATTGAGAGTGCTCTCAACAGAAGCAAGAACGGAAGAGGGAGAGAGAGAAATAGAGAGCCACACAAGTTTTGGTGGGTGCAGAACACCCTAATCTTCTTTTTTCATTCATTTATATATGTGTTTGAGTATTGTACATAACCGAGGTAAAGGCACAGTTACCTTTAACCCCCACATGGGTGTTGTGGAAGGGGAAGGGGAAGGGAAAGGGAAAGGGGGAAAGGGAAACACTTATTGTATTTAAAGAAAGACACATGCATTGTATTCAAACAAAGACACATGAAAGGGGAAGGGGAAGGGGAAGGGGGAAGGCGAAAAGGGAAGGGGAAACATGCATTTCATTTAAACAAAGACACATGCATTGTGTTCAAACAAAGACACATGAAAGGGAAATCGAAAGGGGAAAGTGGAAAGGAGAAGGAAAAAAGGGAAGGGGAAAGGGAAAAGGGAAGGGGATAGGGACTTCCAAAGGGGAAGGGGGAAATGGGAAGCAACCAAAGAAATTGAAGGGAAAAAGGGAAAAGGGAAAGGTACATTCTCTAATACTAATTTCAAACCACTTTTTTGGCATATAGTTTTAGCATACATTGCATTTTGGCATTCTAGAGTATGAAAAGGAAGATGAAAACACGTATAGAAGCTTAGCAATGGTTAAAGAGATGCAAAAAAAGTTTACCTAGAATGGAAAGGGGAGATGGAGAGCTCCCAATGTAGCAAAACGTCCCCTATAGCTCTGAAAGCTTCCAAGTAAAATATGTAAATCCTGGTGAAACTTCCAAATTTTTCACATAAAAGTTTCAAGTCTTGGCGAATGTTTCAAACATTTATTTTTATTAGGGCATGCAAACTTTTGACACCAATATAAACGTTTCACTTCTTAACGAAACCAACATGAAAAAATCATCCCTGGTCCATATTCTTTGCCTTGTACTTTCCTGGCATGAGGAGAGTAAGCATGAGGTGTCCTTTTCTTAGTGTTAGTCATGGTTGGATGTTGTAATTCACCAAAACTATGGGCCATGTTGACCAAGATGTTGAGTGTAACCCAAAAGGGTTCAGATCATCCATCGCAAGCCCAAGATGTAAGTTGCATGGCTCCACTACAGAGTTTGACCACATGCTACCTATGTGCTTCCAAGCAACACAATCTGGAGGAATCCAAAAAGTATCATTACTAGAATAACATGTAGCATGCCATGTCATCAACTCTGTAACAGACTTGCATCTAAACATATGTAATATTCTTGATACGTTTAGGAAGTGTCTCATGACCTTTGCTGGGATGGTCTCACCTTGGAAGTCCTACCTATAACACTATGCCCCATACTCAAGACAATTAACCAAATCTTCATGCTCATGAAAAAAGAGAATACAATCATTAGGACAAGCATGAATAGTGTTATAATCCATCCCAACATTTGTCAACATCTTTTTGCTTCATCCCTTGATGCAAGCATGGTATTTAGGTTGGGCAAAATCAATCTATTACAATTCACATATGCAAGGAGCATTAAAAACATGATACTAACAATTTTTAAAATAAGATCAAAACATTTGATTTGGTTGAATGCACTAACCTGCATAAGGCTGAGACACTCGTGTCTAACCAACCTTAGGTTGCTTGCAAATGTAAGACTCATAGGCAAGCCTGTAGTTTTGACATTCGATCCCCATCATACTATAAGAAAACAATACAATGTCTGTGCTCAACAGATAACAAGATCTCGTACGCAAGAGAGAAAACAAGATAGTATGGAGAATCAAAACTTTGATTACTATAGAACTGATACAATAGATGGCACTACCTTCCAACTGTGCGCTCCTGTAAAAGAAGCTTCGATGGCGTGCTGGAAATAGTAGAAGACGGAGGCTGGATGCTAAGGAATCAGGGTTGCTGTAGCCAGTGATGAAATGGGCTTCACGGGCTTGCTCTTATATAGCCACCAGTCATAGTCGGTTAGGCTCAATTGGGTGACTGACCCAGTCTGCCCAAAACGGTCGACTGGGGGTCGGTCCCGAAATAGGCCACCGACCATATGATAGAACCGGTGCGCAAAACAGAGCAACTAACCTACGGCATCCGTTTGGCCCAGAGCCATCCAGGATCATCTGAGGGTCCAAATGGGCCCCGCAACCCAAGAGTGGGATGCCCCAGGAAATGCTCTGTCTACCCTCAATGTAGTCAGTCAAGGGATGCCTTCTTGCACTTGCATGTAGCCTAGTTGGTAGTGTGCCAACTCTATCTGAAGCCGTCCAGCCATCAGGCCACACATGGCCCCCATCTGGTGTCCAAACCAGGACCTACCGGATAATTGAGCTACTCCAATGCCTTCTCCTCATATGGGGGGCTTACAAGTAGAGTTAGCTGGTTCCCGTGTAGTTACACGAGAGTGGAGCATTGATATCTAACACCCCCCCTCAATGTCCACTTGCAAGTGAACTTACTTTTTTGGTCGAATGCCAAGTCGATGAAGATGCCTCTCCAGCAAGTCTCTTCCAAGAGCCTTTGTGAAGATGTCCACAACATTCTCTGTAGTCGGACAATACACCAAGGCAACCTCTCCATCCATGATGAGCTCACATACAAAGTGATATTGATTCTCAATGTGTTTTGTGCGAGCGTGGAACACTGGGTTCTTTGCAATCGCCATGCAACTCTGATTGTCACATGATAACTGTGTAGGCTTGTTCTGCACTGCACCCATGTCCCCCAAAATCCTCCTCAAGCACACTGCCTCGCAAGAAGCAAAGCATGCAGATTTGTACTCACCCTCAGTAGAAGAAAGAGCAACTGTGGGTTGCTTCTTGCTGACCCATGACACAACTCCAGATCCAAGTGAGAAACAGTACCCTGTCACTGATCTCTTGCTGTCCACGTCTCCTGCCCAATCCAAGTCATAGAATCCAGTCAAGATGTTGCCCTTGGTATAGGTGATGCCATAATCAAGTGTGCCTTTGATGTATTTCAGCACGCGCATCCCTGCCCTCCAATGGTTCTCCCGAGGCTTATTGGAAAACCTGCTTAGTACACCAGTCGCAAAACTGATGTCCAACCATGTGTTGCACAGGTAAATCAAGCTGCCCACAAGCCTTCTGTACTTCGCTTCGTCCACCGGTGGTGATGAATCCTCGTTTGAGAGCTTCGCGTCAACCTCCATAGGGTTACCAACTGTGTTGCACTCAGCCATGCCAAATGCCTTCAGTATCTCTCCAGCATACTTCAGCTATGAAATGAAGATCTGTTTCGGCTCCTGCCAAACTTCAATCCCCAAACAGAAATGCATCAGTCTGAGGTCTGTCATTTCAAACTCTCTTCCTAGCAAATGCTTCGTCTGTGAGATCTTCTCTTCATGGTTCCCTGTTATGACAAGGTCGTCCACATAAAGGACCACGATCATACACCTGCCTCCTCTAAAGATATACAAATTTGCATCATATGGGCTCCTCCTGAACCCGTTTTGCAGAAAGTAGGCATCAATTTGCTGGTACCACGCTCGTGGGGCCTGTTTTAGCCCGTAAAGTGCCTTCTTCAGTTTGCAGACTTTACCTTCTGAACCGGGGATCTCAAAACCTGGTCGTTGTTCCACGTATACCTCCTCCTTGAGATCTCCATTCAGAAAGGTGGATTTCACATCCATCTGAAACACGGGCCAACTTCCTTGGGAAGCTAAAGCCAAAACACTGCAAATTGTGGTTAGTCGAGCTGTGGGAGCAAAAGTATCTTGATAATCAAAACCATGTACCTGTGCGAATCCTTTTGCCACGAGTCGAGCCTTGTACTTATCCACCAACATGCTGTCGGACTTGTACTTGGTCTTGTACACCCACTTGGTTCCGATTACCTTGCGTTTTGGTGGTCGATCCACAAGGTCCCAAGTGTTGTTCTTCCTTATGGAGCCATACTCCGACTGCATAGCCTCCATCCACCTATCATCGCCCTGTGCCTCTTCAAGACACTTGGGTTCATCCGCAGGGATCACTTCTATCATCAAAGCATAGTTGACCAAGTGTTCCTGCGCCCTTCTTTGCTCCTCTAATCTCTTGGACCGGCGGTGTTCGGATGGTTCCTTAATGGCTGGAGGTTCTCTGCCATCCAAAAGCTGCTTTACCCACTTCAGGAATGGCCATTGCCGTTGTGGTTCTGTAGGCTCTTCTTCATCTTTTTTGTCTTGAATCCTCCCAAGCACCGTTGGGGGAGTTCGGTCTGCCGTTGGTGGCAGTACTGGATGGATATCCTGGTCCTGGTTGTCTAGGAAGGAAGCATCCTCCTCCAATTGATGCGGCTATTCTGAGAAGACCACATCGCGACTTACAATTACCTTCTTGGTAATAGGCTTATAGAGACGGTAACCCTTCGCCTCTTCACTGTAGCCCAAGAAAATACACTTCCGGCTCTTCGGTTCCCATTTGGTCCTGGTAGCATCAGGGACATGCACAAAACAGTCACATCCAAAAACTCTGAAATGTGCAGCTGAAGGTTTCTTACTAGAAAAGGCTTGCAGTGGAGTCATCCTGTTCACAGCCTTCGTGTAGCTACGATTTAGGATGTAAACTGCAGTGTTACATGCTTCAGCCGAGAAAGTCTTTGGCAAATCTTTCCCTTTCATCATACTCCGGCCCATTTCGCAGATGACATGCATCTTGCGTTCTGCTACTCCATTTTGCTGTGATGTATGTGGCGGGGGTTTCTACCTCTTGATTTCGTGAGTTTTGCAGTAACTTTCGAATTCAATTGATGTGAACTCTCCACTCTGTCTGATCTCAACTTCTTCACCTTCCTCCCCGTTTCTTTCTTGACCATTACATGCCATTCCTTGAACCTACTAAAAGCCTCATCTTTAGTCTTCAGGAAGTATATCCATATCCTTCTACTGTAGTCATCGATCAACGTCATGAAGTAGTAGGAACCACCCAAAGCTTCCATCTCCATCTTTTCGCAGAGGTCCGTGTGAATGAGCTCTAGAGGAGCCTTTGTCTTGCTGGCCTCTTTAGGAAAGGTATGCCGATGCTGCTTGCCCATCATGCAAACTTCACATACATTGGGTAGATCTGAAATTTCTGGTAGGTCTGCAATCATTCCACTTTTATGCATGTCCTTCAAAGAACTAAGGTTTAGATGACCAAACCTCTCATGCCACAGCTTAATGTTCTTCACATCTGCTCGAGAACTGACAGCTGAGGGTTCATAAATGTTGTTGCGCCGTGTACCTTTACCAATGACCTTTCCTTGAAGATCCAGGATCTGTGCACCATTCTTATCGAATCGAACTTTGAGGTCGCGATCCGTGATCGCAGAAACAGACAACAAGTTCCCCTTGATATCTGGCACATAAAGAACATCGGACAACTGTTTTACAACTCCATCTGACTTGAGAGCAATCGTACCTTTTCCTTTTGCTAGACATTTTGCATCATTGCCGACTGCTACCAGGATGTCATTCCCTACCGGCTGTAGAGAGGTATACCAATCCTTCCGACTAGTCATGTGGTGCGATGCACCACTGTCAATGATCCAAGGTTCATCTGCAGGTACATGAATTGCCTCCGTGCAAATCTCCTCAATTGCTACGAACAGCTCTATTGGTGCTGCCTGCGCGCTGTTGCTGGACTCTTTCTTTACTCCGTTCTTCTCATCTCTGCAATCTTCTTTCGGCACTCATTCTACTTGTGCAAAGATATTTTAATAAATCAAACACTATTTACAATTTTTCATTATTTCTTTTTCTCTACACTTGCTTGCTATATGGCTCATAAGCATGCCATAGTCATTACATTCCATAATACACAGCATCAAACCCAATAGCGTGCCCTTTGGTCTATTTTCACAGATCTTCATTTCACAGCTGAAGTATGCTGGAGAGATATTGAAGGCATTTGGCATGGCTCAGTTGGTACCCCTATGGAGGTTGACGCGAAGCTCTCAAACGAGGATTCATCACCACTGGTGGACGAAGTGAAGTACGGAAGGCTTGTGGGTAGCTTGATTTACCTGTGCAACACATAGTTGGACATCGATTTTGCAACTGGTATACTAAGTAGGTTTTCCAATAAGCCCCAGGAGAACCATTGGAGGGTAGGGATGCGGGTGCTGAAATACATCAAAGGCACACTTGATCATTGTTGGCTCTTTCCTACTGCTTTCGTAGGAAGAGCTGGGTATTCTATGTTGCAGTGTTCCGAGGCTTTTTGTCACCTACAGATATATTGGGATTGTCGTTGTAGTATATGTGTAGCTTAGGACCTCGAGTCGTGTTCCGGTGAGAGACGTAGGCTTAAGTGTGATAAGTAAACAAAATGCAAGCATTATAGTGTTTCTTTTTACTTAAATTTGTTAAATTTAATTTCCTACTATTCGGGTCATATACCACTATTTACTTGTTATTGTCTAATATGTGAAGTTGAGATCCTCAGGCTAAACCAGCCCAGTGGCTGAAATTATGATAGTGTCCTAAACTATCCTAGTGGTTGAAATTGTTACTATCCTAAATGTGTCCTTAACCATCCCGGTGGTTGAAATTGTTACTATCCTAAACGTGTCCTTAACAATCCTGGTGGTTGACTATCCAAAATGTGTCCTTAACTAGCCATTGAAATTGTGACTATCCTATTGGCTGTCCTAAACCAACACGATGGTTGAAAATTGTTTTGCTTCATTATATACTTTAATTAGTCTTGTTTTAGTAGTGCAAAAAGGGGGCTCACTGTACTTTCGTTCCATTTAAAAGAGGGCTCACTATTCTATTGTTCCCGCATGTTGGGTCAACAAACGAAGTTGTATCACAAGTTTATAGATCAAAATCCTGACATTTTAATTGGGCAGAGGAGATTTGAGCATTGTAATCCCTGGTATGTCAGGAAACTTAAGGACTGGAATGCTTGTTGTTGCCACATGGACTTTGACCTAGCCCGACAAGCCATGGATGACTTGATATTTGGTCATGTTGGAGCATAGCTCGATGAGGATTGATTCCCATGTCTCCCTGATAAATGTGCAGTCTGTAGGCCATCTGGATCCTCATCATGTGTTGCAAGGGAGAGCAAGTTTTGTAGACTAAGGTCTCTATGGGAGCCAGTGGTTTGTCCAAAGGGAGACCGTGAGTGGAACCACATTAAATGCATTCATGGCACATGCAAGCATTGCATTCTGAAGCTGAATAAGAAGACATTTCATGTCTATCCAAATTAAATGAGGGGAGACAACCATGTTGCTCTAAAATGGAGAACATTTAAAAATGTCAATGTTGAAGGATCCGATAAAAGGAGATGGCTACTATCGATATAAAAGCACTCAGCCAAGGGAGCTTATAGGTCACGTGGTTCAATCCATCCTAGAATATGTGCTTCATAATTTCATGGCCAGTTGGCACGATAAGCAGTTTAGGACGTGCCTTGCCAATTTTCCCCATGACACTATTGTCTCTATCATAGACTTTGCTGAAAATTATTCATTTCAAGAACAAGATGAGATACAAAGTGCTCACTGGTACAAAAAGTAGATAAAAATTCTTGTGCATATCATGTACAATCATTTGCATGATTCTTCTATGCTGTTGTGCTGACTCATAGGAGTCCAAGTCAGTGCAATGCACATACCATTTCTACCTTTTAGATGATAGGAAACATGACACCTTATTTGTGCAGCATGCTTTTCTATTGCATTGGGAATGGCTGAAAAAGGAAAATCCCCTTGCATAAAATACTACACAACATTGGGTGTGGTCAAATGGTCTTTCCTCTCAATTTAAATCATCCCATGGATTCTACTTTGTCTCAAGGTTCAAATCCCTGGCCGGCTTAGACATGATGTGAAATTTCTTTGGGTCTAGCCATGGCAAGGCTGAACATGATGGATGTGCTACTATTATTAAGCAAGCTTTGTTTAAACACCAATTAACATGCCCTCAAGAAAAACTCAATGATTCCCATGATGGTGTAACATGGCTTACAGCCAACCTCTCCACATCAGGTGTGCATTCAACATACTGGAAACAAAGCCTTAAGAATAGTGTAGTATGTAGAGTCTTGCATGAAATGAAAGTGGATGAAGTGCAAAGGAGAATCTAACACAATTGCAAAAAAATTAAAGGAGTTCGTGGTATGCACCGCATATGGGGCTTTTCAAACAAGCAATTGATTAAAACAAGAAAACTTCCTTGTTTTTGCAGTGCGTGCATCATAGGGGATCATGACGATTGTGAGAACATTGCAATTGTGAAGACATGGGAGCCATTTCAAGTTTTCCCTCTATGTTCAGATGGAGTGACAAACAATGGAGAGACAAACAACGACTCGCCATAGTTTGGGGAGAGTTTCGATGGCCTCAATGACCATCTAGAAGAAGGGGATAACTTTGTAGTTGTCACTACCTCTGGGGAGAATGAGAAAGCTGAACCATACTTTCAGTTGCAATGCACAAAACCTAAGCACAAGGTTGAGATATCATTTAAGTATAATTGGGTAACAACCTATGAAAAGTGGGATGTAGTAGTCGGAGCTTTTTTGTACAAAAAATCATCCAAAAGAGGATACAATTATGAATCGCTACATAAGAGTCCACAAACATTTATGTACTCTCATCTATTAAGAGCTATTAAGTTCCAGATGCAATCTGTGCCACAACGAAAGAAGGGCAAGAGTGTCTTCAAATTGGATTTAGACACGTATGAGCACATCTTGGGGTATCTTGGAGCGGTTGATGAGGAAGACTGAGATAGTACTAAGAAAATGTAGTCTCATTGCAAGGAAAAAATATTCCACTTATCCTAGAAAATGGAAAATGTATTTGAGACTACGCTTCTTTTAGTAAATTCCAAACTAACCACCGCACTTGTTTTCAAATGATAAATCCCATGCTTTTTTTTAGTATATCCCAAACAACCACCATGCTGGTTTTATCAAATTGTTTTGGTACATCTCAAATGATAAATCCCATGCTTGTTTTTAGTATATCCCAAACAACCACCGTGCTGGTTTTATTAAATCCCATAACATGTTGTTAGTATATCCCAAACAACCACCGCACTAGTTTGATAATAAACCTACATCATGAGCTTGACAAGTACCTTAAAGGAGCAAGAAAAACGATAGCCAAGGAAATTAATATTCACAATCTTTGCCAACTCCAAGTCATAAACCCAATTGTGAAGCATGTCCTCCTTGTAGTTATTTTCCTCCCTCTTCTCTAGGTCTATTTCTGCAAGGAGGTCATCCAACATTGTTCTCAAATAGAACATGAGCATTCCAAAGTCTTTTGGGTATGCCATAGATTTGCAGTAGGTGGATCAGTGTATAGAGTTTTGGGGCTAGATTTCATAATGGGCACTTAGTTGTGTCTGCACTGCACTAAAATAGGGAGAGAGTTCATTGATCCCGACCTTCTCATTCTTCTTTCATAAAACCGACACATCCACCTCATCATTTGACTATTTAATTAAAAACTTTTGTCTCACATTAGTTGTCTAATTGAAATCTTTTGTCTCACATTAGTTGTTTAATTGAAATCTTTAGTCTCACATTATGCTATCAAAGGACACTATCTAGTCACATAGCTGAGAAAACATCACTTCAGTCACTTTGGAAATATTATAATATCTCATATATATACATATACATATATTATTTTGTGTATGAGTGTGTGTGTGTGTGTGTGTGTGTCTTAATAATTGCACTTACATTGAGAAATATGAAATCCATAACTAATCCAAAATTCCTAAACAAATGAATTGTATGCCATTCTTCTTGTCTTGTAATGATAACTAGTGTACAACTCGGGCTACAATCACTTTCCCTTGTGCAAGACACCATTCGGAGTGTATACATTGTAAAAGGTCGTGTGTCCATCTAGTGCAATGAGACGGGCTATCATGCATAAATATTTTGTCAAAATGACACAAGGTTTCACTAAGATCCATCTTTCCTCTTGTTCAATTGACAATCAGTGATTAATAGATCTAGTTGTTGACTCATTAGAGGAGTCATTGAATTTCTGGATCACTAATTCCAAATGCATTATTGTAGCCTGCCACTACTACAAGGATACTGTGGTCAAAGCCAAGGCTATCCTGAATATATTCCTTCACAATTTTAGGAGCTATGATGGTATTGGGGATCACCATGCTAGTCCCATCACTAGCAGAGACCCAATCAGCCATAGAGTGACATGAAACGGGATCAGCCTAGGCCCAGTAGTACCATCTCCACCATATTAGCAATTACCCAAAAAGTTCTCGCCAAAGCTCAGCTGTTCCATTGAACGATGAAAAGAAAATTTTAGAAGAAAAAGATTTGCTTTAAGACGAAAACTCTTGTTGCTGTTGTGAACTTGCCTGCATATTAATGGAGGAGCAATCCAAGCTATGAATTTTTGTCTTTAGGTTAATTAATGGCACCCTCCACTAGTCCCTCTTCAACCAGAAAAATGCCAAACAGTGCTCAAAGCCCAACATCTAATAGTCTCAAGCTCTCTTCTCTTATTTCTCTTCCAAGTTGGAGAGATTCTTCAGCACACCCGATTGTCCTCCCATAAAAAAACTCTCTTCCTCACACCCGCCAAATGATGGTCTGCCTTATACGACAAGACCCTTTCCAAGTGGTTATCAAGGATCCTGCACTCTTGAGCTCTGACACTGTTTCATAGACCTTTGAGGAGCTCCAGACTGCGATGCAATGCATTTTAAAAATTTATCGGGTGATTATAGAGGCAAAGAATGTCCTCAACATATGAACCAATCGTCATGCGATACTCCTCGATTCATGCTATCTCAAGAGGTAGAAAGTCTTCTCTCTGGTCTTGTGAATCCTATAAAATCATCCTATATTGCTCCCCCTCATAAATGATTCACTCATTCTTTACGTGCCAGGAGCAAAATCTTTAGGCAAGTCTTTTCTTGAAGCTTGGGCATGAGGCTAGCACGACCAACAAAACTTGGTGCTCGCTACATGAAAGCAAGGATTGTTTCGAGCTTGGGAATTATGGCGGAGGATAGGCTTCTTCCGCAGGAGTCTATGGTATTCCGATTGGATGATCTGGATCAGTTGGATGATATGCAGCTAGAGAGCTACTATCTTACTCTAGAGGTTCAAGCAAGGAAAAAGCGGAGGGTGGATTTGGCTTCGAAGAAAAAATCTTTCAAGCATGGGCAATTGGTTCTTCTATTCAACACTCGCCTTGTGCGGATGCCAGGGAAGTTGAAATTGCGATGGTCTGGTCCATTCTGGATTTTTCATGATCGTAGGTCTACATCGTTCTAACTTGCGGATTTGCAAGGGCACGTACTTCCACATCTAGTTAATGGTTTTTGGCTTTGTCCATATCATCATGACAGTAGTCTTTAGTGCCCATTTCCGATATCTGAGGTGCAGATTTCTTGGGTTGAGGTGGAGTTGGTACATCAATCACATGAGGACATGTGGCAGAAGGGTTCAAGGCATGATGACAACAGTCTTCTGTGAGGTCCTATCACAGCCACCATGCAACTACCTATCGTCAAGGCAGGGTATTGGCAATCTGGATTGCAATTCTTGGGCATTTGTTTGCATGTACCAGTTTCTTGCTTGTTTTTCCTCATCACACTTGCAGTTCTCTTGCGCTCCTTTGACTTCTAGCTTTTATCTGCATTTAGTGCTCTTTGCTTCCTTCTACTTTGCATCACTATGGGGATGGCACATGCACAGTTTCTTCCTTTCCTTCCACTGGTCTATATTGATTCGCAATCTCTTGATGCTCATCTTTAACATCTACGCCTTCGGAGCTTCAGAAGCATTGATTGGATGAGGGTGAATGTTCATTCAGCAGTGTTGGCACTTTGCCACAGCAGGCAGCCGGCAATGGGGTCTGATGTGGAGTTTTTGGGTGAGCATCAGGAGCTGACTGTTCACAATTGATCTATCAGCGACTATTTTTGCCGATGGATGGAGGATTTTTCATGCAACCGACTTATTCAATGGAGGCAATGTTGGCTGAGTTTGGGACTCCTTCCAAAGAAAAGTACAAGCTCAGGTCATGCAAGGATGCTCAAGTGCGGGACCTATATCGTTGGATTCTGGAGTCTGTGTTTTTGCAGGCAAAGACTTATACAATCACTCCCCGATCTCAAAGGATGATCGTGGTGGCTGAGCAACGAGCAATGCCATGGGCCAGTGTTCTCAAGGAGTGCATACATGCAGAGGCTTGGAGGGTGGCGACAACAGTTGATAAGTAGGCTGTGAACTCAAAGTTTGGTTAGATTTTAGAGGTCCTATTTCCTTTGCATCTTGAGTCTACGGCACCTCAATGGAATACAGCTTTAATTCTTACCCTTGAGCCTGAAGGACCTTTGCAAGAAAAGGCTAAAGGTTCAGCTACTATTGTTAGAGTGCCCAAGAAGCAAAAACGTCAAGGGCCTCATATCACTAAGTGTGTGGTTTCTTCCCTTGCACCCCTGACTCCTTATGATCTCACCATGAATGGATAGCCATAAAAAACGGTTGCTTTCCTATTCTTGCTAGATTTCTATAGCCTCTAAAAGACTTTCTATGTATCAACAGAAATTTGGAAATTCTTCCAATGAGTGCTCTAGAAGGCTTCTATTTTTCATTCTAAATGTATTTTAAAAATTTCAAATCACATCACCTTGTGAGAAGAAGTGGATAATTTATTGTCATAGCATACTCTCATCTCGACCTCCTATGAAATGATAAAAAAAATGGACTATGTTCTCTAAGCACTACGACAAATCAATGGAAACTTTTAAATTTAAACAAAAAAAGAGTACATTTACTAAAGACTCTCCAAAAATAGTGACTATAAGGTGGCATCTCAGAATCTAAACCTACCATGAAAGTCAAAGCACAATGGAAATGATAAACCACTCTCACTCTAGAAGGATGACAGACAAAGATCATGCGGTCATAATACCAAGATACACCATTGGCTAGTCTTACTTTTTGGATTCACCCTTGAATTTTGCAAATTTGACTTTGACGTTTGCTGGATTAGGGGGTTGTGCCATTGGTGCTGGCTGTGGTACTACTACAGTCTGTCTTCTTGTTTGCTGGTTTCTTAGGCAATGGCTGAAACTGTAACTTTCTCTTTGCTGACCAAAGTGTCATGTTTCTTATCATTTAAAATAAAAGAATGAATGGTCTTCTTCACATCAGATGACCCCATGCGGCGATACATTATGTGAACCAAAATTGTCACTTGGCTTGAACCCCAATGCATAGATTAAATTTCATTTTCTCAACAAAGTCTACCATAGAGACCACTACACTATTAAGAAATCCCAAGAGACATTCCTTGAATTATCCTACCTACCATCTTTATATGAAATCATGCTTGATAGGAAGTCGTGCTTGATAAATTTTGCAAGGTGTGTCTTGTAAAAAAACAAGATACTTGGAAAGCATCTTCTTGCATAGTAGTTCCTTTCTTTTCTTCTTATTTTCATTTCTATCATTTCATGATTCAATTTCTTCAAATACCTTTAGAGAGACTTGCACTTTCTCTATCGCAACCTCATGTGGGCACAATGGCAATTTTCTTATGCCGGAGTCATTGCATTTTCCCATGACACATTTGTGTGCAGTGAAGGTGAATCTAACTAGTATTTCACACAATATGGACTCTCAAAGACCCATTTCACTTTTTCATACAAGTTTCAAGGATTTGCAAGTGAGGGATGTCACATGCATAGGGCATGACGCTCAATGGATCCAAACTTCTATTGGAACGTTTCACTAACTACACCCTTTATATATGATTTTTGAACATGTGCAATAAAATAGCATGTATTTTTTCCCTTCTGTTTACACATAAAGTATGGATTTAATCCCTAAAAGTAGCATTGTCAAATTTGAGTAGTTGGATGCATGTCATAGAATCTGCTAATAACTGAACCTACCATTGTCAATGAGGATATAAGCCAGGCCACTTTTTCATATATATACTATGTAAGAGACTTTTGTATAATATGTAATAGACATGCTAGCCTTGTGCTCTCCACTCATGGCACTCATAAGCACAATATAGCCTTATGCTAGCCGTGTGCTCTCCACTCATGGCACCCACAAGCACAATGTACTAGTGATGCCTTTCATTGTTTATTTGGATTGGTTACAGTGTATGATATTGGATCAAGCTATGAATTTGTTTATGTAAGAACAAATTAGAGTTTTATTGTAAAAAGTTCTTGATATTTTCTAGAAAGAGCTAAAAAATCGCATAAAGCGTACCAAAAGTCCCTTGAAGTGCTTAAAAAGTGCGTAAAGCGTACCAAAAGTCCCTTGAAAGTACTCAAAAGTACCTAAAAACTCCTTCAAAAGTGCATAAAATGTACTAAAAGTGCTTAAAGTCCTTGAAAATGCCTTAAAATGCACAAAATTCTCAAATGCTTCATCCTTCAAATATGGTGCAAAGTGCTTGAATGCCCTTATCATGAAGATCATTGCTATCTCCTTACCATGCATCCAAAACATTGTAGCTATTGAATTGGTTGCACATTTTTTTCATCCATTCTATATTCAAGGCTCTTTTCTATAGAGTTCCTTGTTGCTTCTTTTTTCCTTTTTATTAGGTGGAGATCCACAACTTGCCCCCCCTACTTCACCTTCTTGTTAGGTGGAGGTTCATAATTTGACTCTCCAGAGATTGCTCGGGCAGATTCCACTTTCTGATAGTTTCATGAGGCAGGCAGAATTGATCTATCGAGGCATTAGACACGAGAATCTTACACAATTTACATCTTGACGTTTCTTTCATGAACACCACAAAGAAATATAAGTGCACATAGTGAGAGCACTTGGGCCGTCAGATCTAGCAACAACTATCTATGATGTGGCCACCACATATTGTGCAAAGTTCACCTTGTTGATTTGAAGAGAATAACCTTCAAATCTTACATATATTAGGTAAGGATAAATGTCTCTATTTCCTCATTAGAAAGCTATTTTTATATTGTTTTCTCCCTATCTTCTCCCTCTACTTGACGATGAAGATACTACCCTTTAACTTCTCCACTCTCGTCTTTCTTTTGTCAATAGCTCCATCCTATTCTTGCAAATGTTTTTAATCCATTTCAAATTCTTTGAGTTGCTCTTAGTAGGCTTTGCAATGTTCAATGAGGATTTTATATTGCAAAGCATTTGAAACTGTGTTCCTTTTCCATCCTCTAAGTCTTAAGAGTTGTTGGCATGGACTTGAGCTCACACACCCTACACTCTTCACATTTTAGTGGACTTTGGTTGTTGCTTCAGGCACTTGATATGCTCCTCTACTTTGTGTCTTCTTTGCCTTTTCTACATAGCCAACTTTTCATCTTTCTTTTCCTTGTCCTTGTCTTCAATGGTTTGCAATTGTGCTTGTTGCAATTCCCTTGTGTGTGCTTTGTTTGCTACCTCTGATTTTTCCTGCTCTACTCAACTACTCTACCTACCTTGGTTTTAACATCCTCCCTAAGATGTCACTCAAATACTACAGCCAATTTTGCTTAATCAACTTTCCTTTTTGCCTAACTCATATCCACATCCATTTGGTATAACTTATTAAAAAATCTAGAATCCACTAGTAGCATTGCAACGTTCATTCATTGAGGCGATAATTGCAACTTGCTCTCCCAAGGATCCCTAATGTTGTTTAGCATGGTTTTGGAGCAAGAAAGTGACTTTTGTACTGCTACCTAACCTCACTAGAACTTCATAGTTCCTCGCGTAAATGGAAAGTATGCTTTGTTTTCTTTAAAACCTCTTGAAACTCTATTGGCAAGCTTGAAGGCTTGACTCCACCATCATTGCTAAACTTTCAATGGGAAAATTCCCTAAAGAGGTCCTATTTCTTCCATGGATGCTCTAAGAAAGTAGCCTACAAACTACCTCCAAGGATGTGTAGCACGTTCTCAATCATGGTTTGTTCATGTTGATCTTACTAATGCCATAGACAATGTATCCTCATTCAACTTCACTTCTTTCATAGCGTTCCTAAAGTTACTAAGGGAGAGAGTAGTGGACTCATTGGATATCAATATTTCAATGCTAGTAGTCTGTAGAGGTGCTGGCTAGAGGATTTTGTAGCTCAAAGTGTGAAGAGACATCCATGATATGAGAAATAAAAGTAAAGAAGGATTTCTAGGACAAAGAATGATTACAAGAGTAAGCTCAAAACTATGTGCAAGGCTTGTAGGGAGAGGCATGGCTTACAGGGAAGATGGCCAACGTGGAGCAAAAACTATGGTAGGTTATCCTTGTCCTACCCAGCTATAAAGTTTATTGGCCATCATGCTAGTTCGAACCTGAGACTGATGTCTATTCTTACACAGCTCTAAAAATATAGCATGTTGAAGTTGAATTTGCTTAAGGAGAATTAATGCCATGGGCTTGCAGGATGGCGACCATGCTTGTGTACGTGACTTTATTACCTCTAACACCAAGCTTGCAATTTGTAGGCTCAAATTATTGATTGTGATTGAGGTCATCCGCCACCATGCTAGCTAGAATTTGTGATTGATGTCTATTCTTGGAAATCTCTAAGAATGTGCACAGTCAAAGTTCAATTGGCTTAATTTCAAAGAATATGGACAATTAAAGCCATAGGCTTGCAAGATGCCCTTCAGTTTGGCATGCATGACTTTACTACCCCTAACATTTGCCTGGCAATTCATAAGCTTAGCTTACCCACCATGGTGGAGGTTATGGGTCACCATGCTAGTTGTTGTTATAAAAGATGTCTATTCTTTTTCTTTTGCGTGAAAGAAAATAGATATATATTTTAAAAAAGGATGAAAGAATACAGTTGAATCTACAAACTTTGTTTGTTTGCTCTGAGCAATTTTCAACCCCTCATATTGCATATTTATGTGTCATACAATAGCTAGGATCTCCACCTAAGTTCTTGATGAAGTTTATTGAAATCCTATCGTGGTGAAAATGTTATTTTGAATCCTCCAAATATGTTGTATAGACCTTGCACAAACTAGGCTCCATAAATAATATTGGTTGTCATTAAGCTAGCCTTTGTCTCTGAGAATTTCATGCATCTATTCATTTTGAATGATATATGTGCCCTAAATAGCCATCTTTGAATATTCTTCCACAGTAATTTTACAATAGCATAGTGAAAATTATTTTCAAGATCAACATTATAGTATGGGCAAACTAGGGAGATTGGGCTGATGTCTATTCTTTGCAATTCCTAAGAATGTATACTATCAAATTTCTCTTAGCTTACTTTCAAAGAATATGGATATTAAATCCACCATTTTTCATGACGGCCATGGGGCTTGCATGACTGTGTGGTCAAAACCATCTAATTCACAGGCTCCAATTAGCATTTTGCTAGCTAATAGGAAATCAAGTTGTTAGACTTTTAGAATTTTTAGTCATAGTTCCATTCAAAAAGAAAGTAGGCTATTACAATCCAATAGAAAATCAAATTGCCATTGAGCTTCTATTACGAGCTAATAAGAAAAAATTAGACTATTAGAACAATAGAAAATCAGATAGCGAGAATAATAGAAAGTCAAATTGGTAAAATTTTAGAATATTTAGTTATAATGCCATTTAAAATCCATTTACAATTTTGAATTTGCTAGTTTTATTTCCATTGAGCAAGAAACTGGGGTAGGATTTAATTTTCCCAAACAATGATCTAGGCCCTAGTGACCAAATTTTTGGACCTTCTAATTTGCAAGCCCAAATTGGTATTTAATCGACTATTGTGGGCCAATAGGAAATCATACTAGAACATTAGGAAATTCAATTATTATAATTTTATTTAAAAAATTTATTATGTCATTCAAAATCCTAGACTACTAGAACAATAGGAAATCAGAGTATTAAAATTTTAAAATTTGTAGTTAGTGTGCCATTCAAAATCCAGACACAATTTTCAATTTGACACAAAACTAGGCTTCTCGAACAATGACCTTGGCTCCCGTGACTAAGAAATTATCCCATGGCAACCATCTCATTTGCATGTCATGGGCTCTAGAGCCCCAAAAAATCCCCCATGGCCAAACAATGAAGTATATGATGGGCTAGACTAGGCTAGGCTACTAGAGAGGTGGGCGTTGGCTAGATATTTAAGAAGCACCACCCTCATCTCCACCCTATTCTTATCCTCGTCTACAACCTCCTTAGCCAACAAGTTCTCATTCTCAACTCGACCCTCCTCACTCTCAAGCTCCACCCCTCATCTTCACCATATGCTAGGAAGAAATCACCGTCACCTCCACCCTCCTAATCTCCACCCTCATCAAAATATGGCTCCCCACCCTCATCAAGATATTCCTTTGAGCGACCCTTGTTATGATATGTCTCCCCCCCATCAGATATGCTTCATCAACTCACCAACGAAGTGATTCTCATTCAGTCTAGTGCCAAATACAAAGCAATGGCCTTGTTTTACCACTAACAACTTATGATTGATGTCATAAGAGACCTGATTTGGCTGGATGAGATTCCTTGGAAATGGAGCTGAGTTATTTTCAAATCCATCTCAGAGGGGATATAGGTCCATGCTCTTTAGAGGTAGTCAAACCTCATTGACTAGGCCATGAGAGTCTTTTCAAAGGATTTTTCTCACCCTGCCCTCTAGCTCAAAGTGGTGATGTTTTTCTAGAGGAGTTTTCTCTCCCTCTCCATTGGTTCAAAACATTGATGAAGTTGGTGATGTGTCGAGCTTGTCCAAGGCTCATGAGTGATTTTGATTAGAAGAAAAGCTACTGATATTGAAGCCGCTCAATCATTATAACCAATTTTTTATTGATCTATATACTTTTGTAAATTCTATGGTGCCGCAAGTCCTTAGGTAGTCAAGAACTTTATACTCCACTATTTTAATACAAATCTTCTTTCCTGCTAGGCTTGGTGAATTTCCATGTGCAAATTATATACTAATTGTTATTTGAGTTGGGCGTCTATTAATGAGTGCATTTCCATAAAATAAAAGGTTTGGAGTAAGTTTGTGTTACTCAATGCACCCACCACAATTGCAAAAACCTTGATTTCAAAGCCAAAAAATAGGGATGAGGTTCACACTCTTTATTTCTAGGCAAGGCACTATTTGTTCGTCTTCTACATTTTATTTTAGAAGTAGATTGGTTTTCTCTCTTCTCTACTGATGCTTCCATGAATAAATTGTTTGTTTTACATAGGTTTTTAGGCTAGCTAGTTTTTAATATTTTGAGCTTTAATTATTGTGCCCTAACATCATGGGTGGCATGGACATTTGGTTTGAAATATGAGAAATTGAGAATGCATTGAATAGCTAAATTTTAAGTGTTGTTTTAGCTAAAAGGGTTGTTCTAAAAGTCTCTTCTAAAAGTAAGTAGGGATAGTAAAAACACAAGAAGCTCCCATGGCCACACAAAATCTCCATGTAGTAGTAAAGCAAACAATTTTGTTATTCCATGTCAGGCACGCTTAAGTCTCCAAGTCCAAACTTTTTTTAGTCTTCTTATACAATTGTAGAGATATATTTTGTAATAGCCTATAGATACAGGGTTAGTACCTAAACTACTTTAGTTGCCAAGTCACGAACTTCAAAATGGCTTTTAGGGCTTTGAGGGAACCATCAATTAATAGCTCATTTGTAGCTATACTCTTATTTAGTTTTCTTTCTTTACAATATAAATGGACAAACTATTTCCCAATTTGCTATTGTTTTTTGGCAGAGCCTCTATTGCAGCCTAAAACTTCCTTCTCTTTAAGTTATTATAGACACAATGGGAACACCTCTCCTTTCTGCCATGGGAAGTGCTCTTATTCCTACTAATCATTGCTTAAAATTGCTAAAAGTGGTGGTTAAGACTAGTTGGGTAGGACATAAAATGTCCTAGGACACTTTTATGTCCTGCTAACTTCCTAGAATCATTCAAAGGCATTGATAAGGTTTTTTGGGTTTTGATTATTTTCCATAATAGCTTATATGCTGAAAAAAACTCGAATTATTATGGATTGGAACTTGCAGCTATTACTTTGAGTTCTACCTAAAGTTTGAAGGTCAACCTAACACGAAAATTTCGAGCTATTTTCTCAATTTTAGGATAGTGTCCATACTTAATTAGAATGAGTGTTTAAGAGTTTGTAAGTCCTATGAGTCTAAGGATAACTATCACTAATCCATGGAATTCAAATTCAAATTACAACAACAAAACAATTCTCAGCTTTCGTTAGCACTTTCCAATGGGTTCTTTCTAGAAGCCTTTCGTGTATGTTTTGAGGTTGTTTGAACATCATTGCATGGATACATGTACATTCCTGGATCGCATTGTTTCACTATGATGGATTTGGAATTGTGAGTCATTTCTGCTTTCCATTTCAACTTTGATAGATTAATACCCAACGATTGTCTTGTCTTTAGACGTTAATTATAAGCGCTGGAAGTCCTTCCACGACTTTTTGCGAGATCATTGCCAAAGAGTTGTGAAAATCAGATGGTACTAAACAAGTTCATTCATTTTGTGTTTAGTTTTCTCTATCACTTGAACCCAAGTGAAGGAAACTTGGATAATCTAACCCATGAGATGGTTGTCCTATATAAAGAAATCACAGTCATCATTGCTTCATCTACGATGCATGATTCCACCTCCAAAAGGATCGTCGAACATTTCTAGATCGAAAGGGTCAAAATGTGGGTTCAGTTTGGAGGTGGGATGGATGTTGGCCTCTCCTTGCATCATAGGCAGGAGGAGTAACAATGAATAATAACATCCAACAGTTCATAACTCATGGCAACACTGGACTTTACTTGCACTGTACGTAGAAGCAGTAGCAATTGTCCACCTGGTCCATAATAGAACACATCTTTGCCATGACTTGCACAAAGGTTAACTTTTTAACCAACCCCCCACATGGAGACCAAGTCATGCTGTATGGCAGGGAACTAGCAACATTCATGTGTAGCAAAAGGATACCACAAACTAACTGTGGCTGCAGCTTCAAGGGTCACCCATATGAGACTACAAAACAAGATTCAATTTTCGCATTGTCAATGCTTTGTCAAGTGGGCATCTCATATGAGACTACAAAACAAGATCCAATTTTCGCATTGTCAATGCTTTGTCAAGTGGGCATCTGCTACATAACTCTACATGGATAAGAAGACATTTAGAGAGCCAAAGCTTAAGTAGCTACTAAGGATCTCAGGGGAAGGGCACCGAAGTGTTAGTGCCTCTGCATCTCAGGTGTAATCAGAAATCAGGCAAATCCGACAGATCCATAACCATTCATTCCTTTTGGAATACCTATCTGGCCTACTCCTTGTCTTGTCACAGAATTCATGCCACAGCTCCTGTACTATCTCCCTGAAGTCTTGAATTATCTCCTTCCTGTGAGCTTGGGCTCGAACCCTGGCTATATATCTATTGGCAAAAGGCCAGATTGTATTTGCAACCACAGCAGCAATAGATGGACCTGCATCATCACCTGGATTCGGATGAGTGACATCTGCCCCAAATATGATGGTTGGTCGATTAAACACAGGACACATTCGAGGGAGCTTGATAGCTAGCGTCACGTTGCTGCCACCAACCTTGGCATTCACTTTCAAAGCCAGATTTGCTAGATACTGAGATTCAGATCTATTGGGTTCCAGATGTTTTGATAGACAACAATGTGTCACGATGCTTATTTGAGTCTCAAAGATTCTTTTCAACTCCCCATAAGCTCGATGTTTCTCAGCCATCTCCCCGCCTTCTGGACCCAGCTGACCGAGGATCTCCTCATGCAAACTTTCAGGACAGCTCGAAAGGCTACTCTGATGATGCCCATCTAAAGTATGTGGATGAAAACCCTTGCTGGTGTTTACCTTGCTTGGCAACTCTTTGGTATTGGGCTTCAAAGCACCGTGCAGCTCGGTGGCCATTCTATCACATCTTGTCAACGTGCAACATACTACTCGGTGTGCTGGTCCTCCCAGAGGCGATCCTGTAGGCGTGGGGCAACATACTGTTCTGTATAATTGCGGTAACTCCGAGGGTAAAGGCTTAATAGCAAGATGAGGCATGTCGAATGAGAGTGGGAAGAGGAGGAGGTGTATGCAAGAGGCGCCCACATCCTGTCAGGGACCAGGGTACCGTGAAGGGCAAGAGCAAGTCTCATGAGTCGTGACTCGTCATCTAGCTCTTTGTAAGTTTGCATTTCTGTATTCTCCACTGCACACTGGTGAGTCGAGAATGCTTTGTGTTTCTTCCAAGTTCCATTGATTTGTACGGTGGCTCGCTGAGGAAACTCAGTCGGTGGGTGTTTGTTGGGACTTCTTCATGGCGTCTCTCGATGAGCTGCTTCTACTTCTCCCGCCTCAGTGATCACTCTTATGCCTTTGAAGCTTCCTGGTCTCACACTTCACCCAGCAGCCCTGTCATCCCATTGACTAGGCTCGGCTCCCTCCCCCAGCTTGGGCTCAAGAAATCCGTGGACACTAGGGGGGACAACATGGGATAATGGATTCCCTATGCTATTTCTCAAGTTACCTGCAAGTTCTCTAAGACGATGTTTCCTTTGGAGGGCCAATGAGAGGGAGGCCGATTTGATTCGATTATTACAGGCGCTTCCTTGGGCAAAGACATGTACTACTTCAATCGTTCAACAGATATGATGAAGATTGCAAGCATGCATTGGCGGAACGACAGGTAAATCTAACAGTTATTCAAGGCAGGCGCATAGGTGATCGACAATCCTATGAGACCTGCATCGTAAAATCTCGTGATTCAATTCAAGGCGTGAAAAGATGTTCGATTGCTTTTCAATGTGACTGTGAGAAGAAAGAGGAGACTATTGAGCCGGAGAGACCTTCGTCATAGGGAGCAAGGAGTCAACAAAAGCTTGCGACTCCCGTCATGATGCCTCCCCCAACTCATGCGATCCATGCGATGATCAGGAATCGAATTCTTGTCTCGCTTTCTCGCCTGAAGCTATGCTTTTTTCTCCTACAAAATGGAGCAAAAGCTAGAGAATTATTATCGAAGCAATAAAAAATGAGAAGCTCATAAGTTTGCTCATGCCAGCGATTGGTATTGAACGTTGAATAGCAAGCTACGATCAACAAGTTGTGTTCAGCTATGGCGAAGGCTTCATCCATTATCTGGAGCTGGGAATCGTGTATTTTTCTCTGATCGATGATGTGGCTTGCTCGGTTATTGATGGCACAGTCAGATGCTTCAATAGATGTTTAAATCACCATGGCGAAGGACAAATTTGAAGGTTGGACTGTGGAGCCAGATTAAAAACGAATTTGATCATAGAAATTGATGGGGCGGGTAGCTTGAATTGTGAGACCGTATACAGGAATCTCATGGACTCACAATTCAAGCATCGTCCCTAGATAATCCTCCCCAAATCTCGGTTGATTCTTTGGGGAAAACTCCAAACTTATGTTGGATATTGCAACAAAATTCGTTTGGTCTCTTGGCTTGTCATGGGAAAGTCTCAAGCACTTGCTATTGTCTTCTTAGCCCTCCCTCCTATAATTGGAGATGATGGGGGTGTGAAATCACGATTGAACGCCCTTAATTAATAGGGCAATTGTGTCATGTGTGTGTGTGTGAGAGAGAGAGAGAGAGAGAGAGAGAGAGTGAGAGAGACTGTGAGAATCGAGAGTGGTGTCCTTAACTATAAATTTCATGATGTTTAGTTGCTCTTCTTTTGTGCTTATGGTTGGCTGCAGGCTGCAACAACAGAGGTGAGCACATCATATACATACGCTTCTGTTTATCCTCAATTAATCCAGGTACTTATAAATTTTCAGCTCTTGTTTTATGCCTTTGTTTCTTTTTGAATTTTAATGGCTTTTAAGGAGACTACTTTGCTCGGATTGGGTGGTTTTAGTAAACAAGTAGATGTAGAAAAAACAAAACGCAGAAAATCAAGAGAGACCAACGAGGAGTGTGAGAGTTTGGATGTGGAAGAAATAGACATTGACGAGGCTGAGCATAGAAGGTGAGCTAGAATGTTTTGGAATGAGAAATGGAAATTAGAATTCCACTAGATTGAGTTTGATAGGGAAAAAGGAAAGATGTTTTGCAATGTGTGTAGGAAAGAAGATAAGAAAGGTAAGAGTGATTTTGCACGGGAAGATGGGGCTAAGAACATTCAACATAGTGCACTTGTTACACATGCCAAATCTGAAATTCATAAACGATCAATGATTACATCTAGTGGAAAGAACTCTCTTGAATTGGGATTTTGGAAACAAAGTGCCATTCACTTTTTGGCGGACTTGTTTCACCACCTAACATCACTAAGCAAGATATTTCCAAAAGAGTTTGTAGATGTCACTCTACAGTCCTAGGTATTGTTGATGCGGAGATTTGTAAAATTGAATTGGAGTTTATTGCTAAACCTTCCTTGGATATCAATGCGAGTAAGGTACATAGTAGAGGATTTCCAATTATTCCTGATTATGGACCTCAAAAAGGTTTATTGCATGAATTAAGGGCCTCTATTAAAGGAGATGAGTATAGAAGCATCAAAATATCACGTGATTTTGATGGTTCTGATATCGATCGCATCATAACCTTTCAAACTGCATTCTCTTTGACCATAATTAACAATCTCAATAAATGATTTGTAAATAACTCAGTTTTGGGTGCCCTATGCATACTTTGTCCTTCATGTCACCCTCCCACAAAACTTGCAAAGAACTTTGGGAGCGAAGAGATAGAAAAGTTGATAGAATTTTATGGTTGAAGCACGGTTTTGGGAGGAGTGTCCTATGACAATCTTGTAGATCCAATGACACTTCGAAGAGAGTTTCAAACATTTAAAATCCAAGCCACTATAGATTGGAAGGGGTGGAATTTGAGAGCTACTTGGGCTTACATTAGTAATAATGAGACTTTGGCTGAAAAATATGGAACCTTACTAAGGTTAGCCCAAGTAGCATTAGTGCAGTGTTGTAGTACAACAACTTGCGAGAGAGCGTTTAGTGTGCAAAACATCATCAAAACAAAACTTAGAAATCAATTGGGCACAGAAAGTGCGGGAAACCTGATGCGGATATCTATAGAAGGTCCTCCTTTGTCTCATGACTTCAGCGAGTCGATTACTTTATGGCGAACTGACATGAAGACAACAAGACATGCTTACAACTCTCATGGTTGAAAGGTGATTTTAACATTTTCTTTGGTGAATTTTACTGCATTATTATCTCTATTTGACATATGTGAAGGCTTACTTTAGTGATATTTTCACTATTTACAACTATCACATTATATTGGATGGGAGCAAGTCGACATAACAATTAGCATACACCATTGGCCAATGATGATTCTTTGTAGCTATGATGCCCCTTATAGAGGATAGACACATTTATTAACACCTTGGATTCTATCCTCTCAATGGCTCTTTAAAAAGTGTATTGAAACCTCCTCTATCTAAGCCACGAGAAACTTTATTAGCCTTTTGAAGGTTTTATGCAATTGAAAAAGGTTTTATAACCTTTGCCCTTTTAAAACTTGCTAATATTTTAGGAAAGAGTTATTGTACTCAATAATTTTCACACGTTGAGGCCACATCAACTTAGGCCTCTTCTCTCTCGTAGGGGTAGGCACCCATTCTAACCTTTGAAAAAACAATCTGAATGCTCATGATATTATATTATGAAGTCATCCCAACAAGAACTGTCTCGTCTATTTTAGCACAAAATGGTATATCTTTATAGCATCTCTTCTTCAAAAAAAATGCTAGAGGGTGAAAGCTTACCTCATGACATTATAAATTATGTATGAAGGGGTCCCAACAAGAAAATTCGGATCTATTTTAGCACAGAATGCTATTCTTTATACTATAGCTTCTTCTTTTTAAGTACTTTCAAAATTAGTATCCAATTGTATAGTTTCATTTCGATTTTAGTCTTGACCCTAAAAAATATTCAACAAAAATCTTAAGGAAAGTAGCATTCTTACTTCGAGTTAAGTCCTTAACTAGTAATGAGAATAGGCCCTAATTATACAAAGTGGTGTTTTGGTTGTTCCCTTTCCTATAATAGATATATGAAGACTCCAAAATATATATTAACTCTCATGTGTCCATTTGAGTTTGTTGTTTTCAATATCGTCTCTCGGTTTTGCCATAAACTATTGTGTCATTCTTTCAAATCCCTTTGTACGTAATTATGAACATGTTATTTGTACATGAAGATTTGGACTTCTCGAGGCTCTCTATATGCATACGTCTCATCCATCCATAGGTTTTATGAATCCTCCCTTTAGTTTGTTCCCTTTTATTTCTTAAAGAGCATGCCATGCAATGTTAGCTATGACCTATTTATGTTGCCATGAAGTAATTATTCACTTAGTTATCTTATATCATTGAGCTTGTATGGGTTCATATATGATAATATGGATCTGAAAATCAAGTAAAAGACAAGAAATATATTTTTCTCTCTACCAAAGCTACAAGGCACTACCACTAAATTGTTAAGCACCCATGGTAGATGGTTCTGCAAGTGCATATCAAGGATAGCAATTATTACCAAGCATGTATAGCACAAAATTGAAGTTTATCATGGCATTGTCTAGCATCAAGCATTCATAGTGTGATCAAGGATCTTGTAGATCACCTATGTACGGTTGTAGATTTTGGGGGATCATCTATGTGAATGCTTGTACCTTTTCATTTAGTATGTAGAAAAGTATGTAAATTGCACTTAGGATATATGCACACTATAAAGTGCTAGGATAGAATGCTTAGTGTGAAAGTGGTTAAGGTAAGGGTTATGTGTTTAAAGTGAATGTGTGTAAGTAAACCGTGAGGGTATGTTATATAAGATACATTCTTTGTAAGACATGAGGACGCGTAGCTTGAATCTTCTTGCACATCTCTCTCTCTCTCTCTCTCTCTCTCTCTCTCTCTCTCACAGTGCCTTGCCAACGTTGGGCTGCTGCTCTCATGCAGCACCTTGCTGCCTTCGCCTTGCAGCCCCCTTTGGCTACTCCCACTACCTCCAGCTACTCCCCCCCCCCTTGGTAGCCCCTTCACCTGTGCTGCCTACCATCTATAGCCCCCCCCCTCCTAGTTGACCGCCCATATCCCTTCTGGTAGCCTCACCCTCTCCATTGATATCAGCTTCCCCTCCCACCAATTATAGCCTCCCCCTCCGTCGACTTCACCTCTCTACATGGCCGCTTCCACCGACCACATCTTCCCCCTCACTGCCTACAACCTCCCCTCCGTCGGGTTGGTGCTCTTTGCACAGCCCCTACTGCCATCGCTCTTTGTGTTGCTCCTCATCATGAGTCTTCTAGGAGGGGGCTATTTTTGCAGCTTGGGGTGCTCTCCAACTTAAGCGCCCCCTGCCTTGCTTTGCTCTTGGTCTACTTCGCCGAGGAGAAGACTTGTGTTATATAAAAGCGGGACCGTGTTATACAAGAGTAGGTTGGGCTCATCCAGGAGCTTAGGCAGGACATCTCTGTGCTCAGATCGGAGAGGAGGTCACCACCATATGTGCAGCCCGAAGGAGTACACCAGTGGTAGAGGTGCAGATTGCAAGCATGCAATCTATGATCAGGGAGACATCTCGATGGGTGGAAGTGTCCAAGCGGGAACTTGCAACAACAATGTCTCATCCACTCTTATGGAGCACTAGCAAAGGAGCAGCAAGGCTCTCAATATCAGAGTTCACAAGATCAAGCATATTGTAGCTACACTGATGGAGGATGCAACAATCTTTGTGGCTACCACCCTGGGTGTTGCAGAGCATGCAATTGAGAGGTCTTGGCATGTGGGGAGAGACCCCAGCTGAGATCATCCCCTCATTATACAATTCCATGATGCTCAGGCTCAATTGGCAGTATTATGACGTCGATTGGTTCAACTGGCAGTATTATGACGTCGATTGGTTCTACTGGATCACCCATCGATCTTCATGGATGAGGACACCTTTACATGTTGAGGATAGACTGGTCCTAATGCAATAGTGATTTTGGCCCATAAGGAGGAAAAATTGGCGATGGTACGATATGGGTGACTTCTTACAGGTCCTCGTTGAGCACCCACTCCCCCTCCCACCTAGGGGGGCAGGGTCTGTGGGACTCAAGACTCCAAGACCGAGACCCTATCCTATACCATTTGGAACTATGATTGGACCTTATGGTTAGAACCAAGGAATTTATTGGACTCTTACACAAGTCACCACATAGTCTTCTACACAAAGACCTCGCAAAGACACACTAGAGTCCAGAGCTCCACTACCAATGGTCAGTAGGTATACTGCTTATAGAGATGAGATGAGGGACATGAGTAGACTATGAGATCCAGGAGCAGTAGCAGCACTCTACAAGCCATCTCTCTTTGGTGTGATTTTAGTAGAGAGGAGAGATACACATGTCAGATTTCTCTAAATCCGGATCGGACGTATGGACCACCATGACTTGTTTCTTGCAATTTTCTACTTTCCACCTGAGACCTCCCTCTTGTTGTCCAAGAGGAGGCTGAGACGTCATGATATGCAACCCTATATCCATATATTGTAGGTTTCTCAAGCCGTGGAGAATACCTTCTTATTGGGGACTTCAAGGCAAGGGCAGGTGTGTGTCAAGTATCACCCTTGATTTCATGGATGATGTTATTTTGTTACTAGACCTTGACTTGGAGGATGCAGGTATGATGAGAGTCTCTACCAACAGGCGAATACCCAACTAATACAATAAGTGCATTCCATGAGTTGTTAGATACTCCCCTCTACAAAGAGAACAACATCAAGGTCAACACAATGCGGATGCAACATATCAAAAACCTCCAAAACTTTAACAAAAATGAAGAGACCAAGACAAGAATAACAAATACCAAGAATGCCGAACATGTTGGAGGGATGGACACATTAAATGCACATAATACAGACAACCCAGCAAGTGGTAGATTTTAAAGACAAACCAATAGTGGTTGCTCCATCAGAAGGCTTTACACCTCTTAGCCTTTTTATGACAAGAACTATGAAGAGCTAGGATTTCCAACATTGTTCTATGGACACAAAAGACCATACGATACATCATCACAGAGAACATACCAAGAAATCGTAAAATGAGAGCTAAGACACAAAGAATGTCGATTTGCATTTTGTATGGACAACTTGTTTTTTAAAACCATGAAGGTGTTGGTCCGACAAGTACTATCTTCAAGTTGGGTATGAATGGGCAAAGGGCAACTGCAAGAAATTAATTTGCAAGCATAGACTGCACTAGTGGACACAAACATCGAACACTTGATGAGATCTAGAATAGGGTACAGAGACTTCATATGCTTGCGCACATCAACGAACTACAAACAAGGGCTCAAACAAAACGTCTTCACAATGCTTAGACAATTGGGTCCTCCCACCTTCGTCGTGACCTTCTATGCTACTGAGAAATGGTGGGAGCCATTGCTATCATGCCTACACAAGCTTTCCGAGAACCCACAAAACACTAAAGCCAACAATGCTCTGGATGATGTCCAACACACCATTAGATCAGATCCTATTACGATAGCACAATACTATGCACACATATTTCGAGCATTAAAGATACTATAGCAAGATGACAGCATTTTAAGGCCAACAAAAAACTTCTTTTTTGTTACAGAGTTATAGAACAGGGGTAGCCAACATGATCATGGCTTACTATGGACTGACAATGTTCTGATCTATGGGAAATGCAATAATGAGATCCTAGAAAGTACGTGGATGAGCATATTACAATAGACAGTTCAAAGTCAGCACTGCATTTAAGAGACATACAACACACAAGCATAGGAAAGCATGTACAAAAACAACAAAAAAATGTCAGTTTTGGTTTCCACAGCCACCCATTAAAGAACCTCGTGTGTTGCTGCCTCTATGGAACGACCCTCATAAAAGCACCCACAAGAGGAACTTCAAAATAGTATCAACTATGTTCTTAGACAAACAAACAACACTGATTGATTATGATGCATTCCTAGAAAAACTACAAATAGTTGAAGATGAGTACATCTTTGCCCTACGAAGTAGTATCTCTGAACCTATGATATTCTTAAGAAGGCAACTAAAAGACATGTACACAAACAACTTCAATGCTATGATTTTAGAATTATGGGAAGCAAACAGAGACATCTAGTTTGTCATGAACTCGCATGGAGCAGCCTCATAGCAGCCTCATACTATACGTCTTACATAGCAAAAATTGACAAAGAGACAAACGATGCAATAGAAGCAACAATCACGTGTAGTATCCAGAACAACATCCCTGCAAATGAGCGGATCCAAAAAGTGGGAAATTCAAGACTTAACACTCAACATATCAGTGCACAACAAGCTGTGTACCTTTCTCTATTATTACCTCACACTAGTGCTAAAAGGGAGTTTATCTATATAAAAACAAGCGATGCCAAAGAATGAACACTTTTGTTGAGAAGAAAAGCAGAACTTCAAAAGCTAGACCCAACAAGCACAAACATCTTCTTTGATGCCATTATTTCAAAATATCTCAAGTGCAGACAAAACTTGAAACACACATATTTGGCAACCTTTGCTAGCAAATTCACTATAAAAAAATGGCATGGCACAATAAAGAAAACATTGCAAAATAATCAGCTTCAACAATTACAAACAAAAACACAAAACCAGAAGAACATTATAGAGATTTGTGCTTACTCTATTTACCATTGATATCATCTGAACACTCACTTGAACACCTATACCCAACTTGGCATGACATGTACATTGCGAGTGTAGAAATAATTACTACCAATGAAGCATTTTTTAACAAGATGTCTTCATACACAAAATTTTCCTCAAGCAACACCACCACTACAAGGTCTGCATCAACAAAAACAACAATAGTAAATACAGACATTGACAAGTTTGACCTCGATAGAGAAATGCAGTTGAAGGACAACACAAATTAAATACAGTACAAACAACACTGAATAGCTTATATATTGTCCAACAAGTTTTACTACAAAATGTTTCAACAAACAAACTTTGACCAACGTGCCATAATTGACGATATCCTCTTGAAAAAAAGAATTAGACAAGAAGAGAAGTTCCGCTTGTTCATGCCATAAACAAGATTTTCTACATTCAGCAACAATAATGAATACAATGATCCTATGTTACAAGAAACCCATGCAAATCCATAACACTACCAACACTAACAAACATTGTCACAGCACAAAGGTCAGGACTTAGCACATACTTCCAACACACCTAGTCGGTGGAACCGACTAGTCATCCATGGAATATTCAAGGAATATTCCCTATACTGTCACCTAGGGAATATTCCCTAGACCCCAGTGAGAGCAAGGGGCTCCCACACAATCAAGACAATGTGCCTCGTTGTGCTACCAGCTTACCTACCCTGCCTAGCCCATAGGCTAGGCATAGATCACCTTTCCACCATCAACGGTCTAGACCTCATTTGACATGCAAGTCAGGATCCATCTAGGGTCTCGGGCTCACACATGGCTTCTCCTCATATGGGGACCTTACAACTTGAGCACCTTGGACCACTGGTGGTTACCAGAAGGGTGGGGCATTGAGCATATCTAACATCATCGAGGTACTATAATAATCCTACATGGCAAAGACCTCATAGAAAAGACTTCAATTGAGGTAATCATGAGATAATCCTATACAAGATAGAGTAGATGGAAAAAGGCTCAATAAAGGTACTAAAATAATCCTACATCTCATGCAAAAAACCTCAATCAAGGTAATAGATATGATCCTACGTGGCATAGACTAGGTGGAAAATACCTCAATCTAGGTAATGGACTAATCATACATGGCTTAAACTACTTGGTCAACAGGCCTCAATAGAGGTAATGGAACAATCCTACATATCATAGAGTACATGGAAAATACCTTGATTGAGGTAGTTTATGGATCCTACATGGCAACATTAGGGCATAGTTTTTGGTATGACATGGCCAATTAGGTGTAAATTTGCCCACATTGGACGATGTGGCCATTCACTTTTCAAATCAAACCTCTTGAATGTTTCCGTTGAGGATGGTGAAAAGTGCACCATACCTCTAGGGCATAGGGGCAAACCATAACCCTAACCCTAAGGGGTTCACATGGATATCTTTATGTTCGTGTTCAATATAACTTAGTGTACATGTAGCTATACCGTGTGCTCTCCTCTCTCTCTCTCTCTCCCTCTCTCACTTCCGCTATCATGGTATCAGAGCCGATGGTGCTCCCACTATTGAGAGACCATGCTCAACATCATGTGATCATATGTGCATAGCACTAACCCAATAGAGAGCTATTAAGGAAAGGGTTAGATGCCCTAACCCTAACCCTAAATGGGTTTGTATATATTCTACATTTTGAACTAAATCTAGTGTACAGTTAGTCATTTGTGGTGTGCTCTCTAGCTATGCCCCCTCTCCTCATCTCCACTCTTATCCTCTCCCCTCTTCATATTTTGTCATGGTATCAGAGTTTTGAAACTCTGATACCATGACATTCTTTCATACTAGTGAAATTGTTCATAGGGATAATGCCTATCCCTTGAACTCAATTCAATGTATTATTTGTTGTATAGATGACATTCTTTTGACCTTCTAATGGTTTCATCTTTGTGAACCACCATTCTTGATCATTTGTCATGTCAGATGATGCACTGTTGTCGATGTACCAAGGATCTTGTTCTGCTTGGTCGACTTGATAGATGAAATCATTTTTTTGTATTGAAATCAGTATCTAGATACAGTGTATCAATCTTCTGCATTTCCTCATTTGCAAGAAACATATTCCCATGTTCATTTGCAAAATGACTGTCACTAGACTGTCCACCACAATGATTTCCTTTGCTGTGGAAATTCCCTCGATTACTGCTAGATTGACCGCCTTGGTCATATTGGCTTCTTGTAGCAATCTCTTTCATAGTGTCCAAACTTATGACAGTAGTTGCACTGGATGTTTGACACATTGGTGGATGCATTCTCTCGTCCTTGGAATCTTCCTCGATTGGAATCTAATGTTCAGTCCTTCTTTAATTCCCTAGAATCGTCATCTTGAGGGAAGGCCTCTTCATGATCTTGGTCTTGAGGGAAGGTGTTGAGAAATCATGCTCAACATCATGTGATCATATGTGCATAGCGCTAACCCAATAGAGTGCTATAAAAAAAGGGGTTAGATGCCCTAACCCTAACCCTAACCCTAAATGGGTTTGTATATATTCTACATTTTCAACTAAATCTAGTAGTGTACAGTTAGTCATTTGTGGTGTGCTCTCTAGATGTGCCCTCTCTCCTCATCTCCGCTCTTCTCCTCTCCCCTCTTCATATTTTGTCACCCACTCCCTTGATGAGTATCAAGCCCTCCTTATGTGAGGCATCTTCCATTGAGAGAGATTTCCATCAGAGAGAGTGAAAGCCCTTGCTTCATCAAGGTGTAAGCCCTTCTTCGATCCAGGTGTAAGCTCTCCTTCTAAAGCACCTTCATATCTCATCAAACTCTTCATGTAGAGATCCTTCTCCTCTCCATTTTGTTTCAAAAATCTCTCAGATCTGATATCTGGAGTTCAAGATATGCTCTTTTGAACTTCCAAGAGTTTCTTGAGAGCTGATGTTCTTTGAGGGTGAGAGATCTTCATAGTTTTGTAAGGTCTAGGTTTAGTGTGAGGCTCTTTGTGAGAGTTACAATTCTCTGGTTCTGGTCCTTTGGTTCTCTTCAAGTTAGCAAGTCCAAACTATAGCTACAAGTTCTATGGTGCTACATCTCCCACCCAACTCCTTCACCTCCTACGTGATCAGCAACTACTACAACGACTCACCTACAGCAGGCTGTGACTTCATGCGGCTCCCAACCACTAATGCCAATGAAACGACTCTTTAGTGAGCCTCCATGGCTCACGAATAGTATCTCACTCCATAAATCAAGCACACTATGATGAGATCTGAGTCTCCAAATGCTTGTAGTAGCAAAAGCAAATCAACATGATGCTCCAACAATCGCAAAGCGGCCTACAAGCACCTAGCCATCAATGGCCAAGCAATCAATAGTGGTGCAATCTCAACTACATCTGAGCATCCACAAACGAGCGAAAAGCATCTACTGGCACAAAAACTCGGTGACCTAGTAACAACCTCAACGAATCTACTCTCAAGCGATGCTCCACCCTTCTAGACTTGCAGCACATCAGACGATCTCCACAATGCACCTAGCAGTGTCTAGCATCCCAACTACTAATATAACAAGAACACTATGCACACTCGACCTCACAAGACTATGGGAGAGGCAAGTGAGGCTCAAAACACTCCTACGGAGCCCTCAAGGCTCCAAACAGCCATGCAATGAATACTTCACCCTTAGTTACACCTCTGGTCACTTAATGCCACTTGGTAGTCTCATCCCTAAGTGCCAAGTCATCACGTGCCATGTAGGCAGATCCAGTCAACAAGTTTTCCAATCATCCTGCCTAGTCAGCTTCTTACCATGTCATTGCCATGTGATAGAGTGCCAACTAGGCACAGCTGCCTCTCCACAGGCACCTTCCTTCATCATCATGTGACCACAGTGCCAGATCACCACTATAACAGCTCATCATTTTTGCCCTCTTGTGATCAAAATCTAGCTATCCTTCTAGGGCCCGCCGTATCTTTTGATGTAGAGGGAATTTTGCAGCGCTCCAAAAAGCTGATCACAAATCGTGCTCTATGCATTGAGTGTTTCAGATCTACCATATGACATTTCTATAGGTCATCAACATCTAATCCTCTTCATTGAAACCACATCCTGATCCATTGCAACATACCCAGCACATAAAATGAATCAAGATAAAATTTATTTGCTACATTTTGCAATTCAATGTGTGGTCCAGCTTGCACCGCCTTAGAGGAGATCCAACTTCACCAAGCTAAGTCAGCCATCGCCACATTACCCAATTGGCATAAGTTCCATTGGATCTATCATCAGTATATGCATTCACATATCTGACCCCCAATCAGTATCCTTGGCATTTGGGACTTCAACACCTTAGTGTGACACTTGGCAAAGCAATCTTTCTTGGATTTAGGTTGGTTGCATACTTCTTGCACACACACATGCCACCCATGTACAATCACGTTTGTTGACTATTTTCGGCATTGGTTTTTGCACACATACATCAGCCTTGTACAACCTCTTGACACATAGTTGTCACCAGCATGCTATAGGATTTATCCTTGGCACACATGCATTCTCACATGGCTTGGTTTTGATAGTTTAGGGTAAGCCCCCCAGTGGTAGCTCTCACACAGTGTTCTCATGGGTAGACACTCTCGTCGTCAATACATAAATAAGCCTCTTGGAAAGAGCACCAGACCACTGCCTCTAGCATGGAGTTATTCACATCACGTAGTTGATGATACACCAGTCATGAATTCGGATGAGATTCATGAGTGGAAAGAGAACCTTCTTCGACCATTCATTGCCACAGGGTATGTGTACCATGTAGACTCGAGCCTCATTGGTCTTGAGCGATTGGACATAGATGTTCCACATGTTAGCATGGATCAGCCTATAGTTTCTAATCATGCAATTTGTCGGTAAGCCCGTAGCATGAGGCAATCCCACCTACATCAGCATAGTCTGATTCTCGTGTTGTACATCCATCACTTTCATGGATGGATTTGACTCCATTTGCTATCAACCCAAATGTAGATACTCAACAAAATTTCAGTTATGATCATGTAGTTTAGCACAGGTAAGTCCTCAGTACAAGGCACTCACATCTCCATGTGGAGATATACTATACCACAACGCATTCAACTCCTTAGGTGATTCCATTTCAACATCCATCATTGATGCTTTCACCTCTGAGATGGAGTACATCCCAATATTAGCAGATCAGTCTTGAGGACATTCCAGCATCGGCTTAGTCTTGCCTCATTCCACCACCCTTGGATCCAGTGATCACCACCACCTTCGATCATCAGATCATTCCTCTGCATGAGGATACTTATGCATCAGTGTGATCCTTCCCTAGTGCAATCAACATCATTAGGTTCAGCCACCTAGGGATACTTAGTGTTTCATCATGCACTTATGGTTGTCATATATAGTACATACTTGATGCATATCAATGGTTGGATCCATGACTACAGATCGTCGATCCCTACATCAACATTCGGCACCTCATTCACTTCAGGGACATATTATGCATTCTCTGTTGTATTTCAGGCTTCTAGGCCTTTACACTATCAGCTCGACATTGAGCCTACATCAGATGCTACATCCCATGCCGATGGATGTCTAGCCATGCACACATCAGATGACCTTCAGCTCGACCTTTAGCTCATGATAGTTGAGCATACAGGTTTGATAAGTTGCCGTACCTTGTTAATGTACATGCCTCTTCTTGAGCAGAGCAGAGTATCACACTTCCACCTTCGGCCCCATCTTCTATGCAACCCTTGGATCACTCTCTCCACACCAACTATGCGGTCTTCTTTGACCCCACATCATTCGACAAAAATCATAGCTCTACTGCAACATACCTCACACATTGTTGCTAGTTCTTTTTGGTTGGTGACACCCACATTTGTCACAACCTTGGATTTGTGGATTTGCAGATTCGTTATGGGATTTAATTAAACCAATGCGGTGTTTGTTTGGGATATAATAAAACAAGCATGGGATTTATTGTTTGGGATTTACCAAAACAAGTGCGATGGTTACTTTGGGATTTTCTAAAAGAAGCATAGTCTCAAATACATTTTCCATTTTCCATGATAAGTGGAATATTTTTTCCTTGCAATGAGACTACATTTTCTTAGTACTATCTTAGTGGTCCTCATGATATGCACAAGAATTTTTATCTGCTTGTTGTACCAATGAGCACTTTGTATCTCATCTTGTTCTTGAAATGAATAATTTTCAGCAAAATCTATGACAGAAACATTCGTGTCATGGGAAAAATATTGCAAGGCACATCCTGAACTGCTTATCCTCCCAGTTGGCCATGAAATTGTGAAGCACATATTGTGGGATGGATTGAACCATGTGACCTATAAGCTCCCACGAAGATTGAGTGCTCTTATGTGATAGTAGCCATCTCTTTCTTTAGGATAGTTTAACATTTACATTTTCAAATCTTCTCCATTTTAGAGCAACATGGTTATCTTCCCTTATTTCATTTGGACATACATGAAATGTCTTCTTCTTCAGCTTTAGACTGCAATGCTTGCATGAGCCACGATGCATTCAATGCAGTGCCACTCGCAATCTCTCTTTGGACAAACCATTGGCTCCCACAGAGACCTTAGGCTACAAAATCTACTCTCCCTTGCAACACATGATGAGGATCCAGGTGTTGAGATATCGAGCTCCATATGCCAGGGTGACTGTTGTGCATTTATGTCACCGACTTGTTATAGCTGGAGATGCGGTTGGTACACCGCCCATGAATAATAGCTGGATGACAGCTATCCTTATCTACACTAGTTCGTGGCTCAGTTAGTATGCCACCTTAGTTAGTTGAGTTTGGTTTGAGACCCACATATAGGGTTCTTCTATTTCTTTGTATAAGAGTTCTTTTGGCTTTCACAACTAAGAAGAGGAAAACTGTTTTCAGCCTCCATCTTTGTGTGTATTCCCCCATTGTGATTGTGAGAAAGCCTCAAGTGAGACTCCTTCCCTCTCTCCCACTATCTTCACATGGTATCAGAACCTTGTTCGTGGTAAGGAGCTCAAGAAAGCAAGCCAAGTTCGTGGTGTCCTGGTAAGAGGACCAGTGTTGCTTTCCTATTTCGAGTTTGGGAGCAAATCTCTGCAGGTAGCACAGCCAAAAGAGCAGGAGTGCACTGTTTCAGATTGAGACGCCCTTCTGGCCGTTTCGGGGCCCGTTTTGGAGGCGGAGGTTCTCCGCAGGCACTCAGAAAAAGACCCTGTTTTTGCTGTGCGACCACTACTCGGCTAGTCGGTGAAAAGTTGCCGCAGAAATTGCATCATATGCCTGTGTGCAGAGATTTTGGGAGTTGCAGATTCATGCTTGTTGCCTGTTCATGCAAAATCGTCACTAGGAAGTGACTGTGTGGTAAAATACCACTTTCGTCAGTTTTGCAGATCTGCCCGTGTGAGGCAAAAGCTGTGTTTTTGCAGTGACAGAATATTTTGCAGTGTTCTATAATGGCATTTGATTCTCTTTCACAGATTGTCACTGAAAAGCTTGACAAGAACAACTTCCAGGCATGGAAGTTTAGAATGACGAATTTCTTGATGGGAAAAGGCTATTGGGAGTTCATTACAGGAAATGAAGAAGAACCTGTTCTTCCTAATGTTCCCAGTCAACAGGAAATGCAGGCATTCAAAGGATGGCATGAGAGAGCCAGGAAAGTTATGTACTAGTATTTCGGACTCCATGATTGTGCATATTCAGGATGCAAGTACGCCAAAGGTGGCATGGGATACTTTGGCTAAAATGTACAGCACAAATACGCAGGTCAGGAAAATGCAACTCAAATAGGAGTTGCATAATGTGCAGCGAGAAAACATGAGCATCAATGACTACCACATGAAGGTGAAGAAAATTGCGGATGCACTTGCTTCCATTGGGTCGCCAGTGGATGATGACGATTTGGTTTCTGTGACCTTGAATGGTCTAGGAAAGGATTATGCACAGTTCCGGACATCCATTGCCGTCCGTAAAAAATTTCCTGATTTTGAGGAGCTGATTGCTCTTCTAATTTCTGAAGAGCAGAGAAATGGTGGTGCATCTTCTTCAGCAGGAACTTCAAAAGAAACTGTCTTCTACTCAAATGCTGGCAGAGGTAGGGGCAGAGGTAGAGGAGGCCGATCTGCAGGCCGTGGTAGAAATCAAAATATGCAGCAAATGCAAGAAAACCAGTCCTATGCAGGAGGACGTGGTAACTCTAGAGGCAGGGGGAGCCAAAGAGGTCGTGGTGGATGGCAGAGAGGCCAAAATGCAAACAACAATGTTGAATGCTACTACTGTGGTAAAATGGGGCATATGGCTAAAGACTGCTACAAAAAGCAGAATGACATTATGAATGGAAAATTGCAGCAAGGCAATTATGCATCCTCTAGTAGACAGGGTGATGACAGAAATGAGCATTTGTTTATGGTGCAGCATATGACAAATTCTGTGACAAGTGCAGAAGAAAGCAATGATGTGTGGTATGTTGACTCAGGTGCGTCAAACCACATGACAGGTCATGCTGAATGGATGCAGGATGCAAGGAAAATGAAAAAACCAGGATTTGTGGAGATTGGTGATGATACTGCACATCCTATTGTGCAGATTGGCATGCAGGATGGGAAAAAGAAATACTTGTCTGATGTATTTCATGTCCCGAACATCACCAAGAACCTGGTTTCTGTTGGTCAGATGGTTGAGCAGGGCTTGCAGGTCAGATTTGATCCTCATGGATGCTTTGTTGAGGATATGAAAAATAATGGTCGCTTGATAGCAAAAGGAAAGAAGAAGGGCAGGATGTTTACGTTGGATGCGGACATGCCTGAATTGAGTGCAGCAATGTTTGCACATGGGACCGGTGTAGTTGCAGATATTGATATCTGGCACAAACGCATTGGTCATGTTAATATACAGCGACTTAAATCAATGCAAGCCCAAAATATTGTTGCAGGATTGCCTAAATTCAAGGTTGCAGAAATGCACAAGGTTTGTGAAGCCTGTCAATTTGGGAAACAGGCAAGGAAACCATTTCCTAAGCATGTTCAAGAGAGTAAAAAGCCATTGGAATTAATCCACTCAGATGTGTGGACTACTAAAGCTGCATCTATTGGAGGCTGTCACTATTTTGTCACATTTATTGATGACTTCAGCAGAAAACTTTGGGTGTATTTTATGAAAAAGAAAAGTGAAGTGTTTGGGCACTTCAAAGCTTTTAAAGCTATGGTTGAAAAAGAAACAGGCCTACAAATAAAATGCCTAAGGTCAGATGGAGGGGGAGAGTACCTCTCAAATGAGTTTGCAAGGTTCTTGCAGGAGCATGGTATAAAGCAGCAATATTCATGCAGTCCATTGATTTTGGGAAGGCCTTGGCTATGCAAGGTGAAGGCTGTTCAAAAATGGGATACTGGAGAATTGATTTTGCAGGGAAATGATAAGAAGGTGCACTACAACATCAGAAGCCGCAAAAAGGAAGTTGTCAAGGAGGAGTCTTCAACATCAGAGAGTTAACCGATGAAGAAGAAGAGACAGGGTGTAGCTCCGAGGAGTCCAACTCAGAGGGTGAGGTGGAAGGAGTGGCCTTTGGTCTTTGTCTTGGTGCTGATCGGGATGAGTCAGGAAGGAACAAGGTGGTGGTGCAAGAAGACCCTGTAGAGACACTTCATGTGGAGGATGTGGAGCACACTAAACGACGCCAACGCAATGAAGAGCTTCTTGGTGATTCTCTATCAGGTAGTGAGAAGCTCCAGTACTTGGATATGCTAGATGATTTTCCATGTCTCTTTGCAATAAGCTATTCACAGGTTCGACTAGTCTCTCTTGTGGAGCACAAGATCGAGTTGAAGCCAGAAAGCAAGCCAGTTGTGCAACGCTTAAGGCGATTGGGGGTGATCCAAGCTGAGGCACTAAAGAAAGAGGTAACACAACTACTTGAGGCGGGATTCATCTTTCCTGTTGATGATTCAGAATGGATATCTCCTGTAGTTGTTACACCAAAGAAAGGAAATAAGTGGCGAGTTTGTGTGGTTTGAATGCATGCACTAAGAGGGATCATTTTTCTCTGCCATTTCAAGATGAAATACTAGACCAAGTAGCAGGGCATGAGATGTATTCTATATGTGATGGGTATTCTGGGTACTTTCAAATTCGTATTCGGGAGGAAGATCAAAAGAAAACATCATTCATCACACCTTGGGGAGTTTTTGCTTACAGAGTGATGCCTTTTGGGTTGACCAATGCACCAGCTACATTTCAAAGGTTCATGAGTCAAGTCCTGGAGCCTTACTTGGGAAAGTTCATACGGGTGTTTTTGGATGGATTTTGCATTTATTCTCGGCGCATAGACCACATGGAGAAGTTAAAGATGGCCTTAGCTAGGATTGATGAAGCAAAAGGGTGTCTAAATCCTAGCAAGTGTCATTTGGCTCAAACAAAAGTAGTCTTGTTGGGGCATATTGTGTCTGAAGAAGGCCTGCAAATGGATCCTGACAAGGTTCAAGCAATCATGGCATTGCCAAGTCCTGAGAGTGTCACTGGTGTTCACAGAATTCTAGGAAAGAGCAAGTATTATCAACGCTTTTGTGATGATTTCACAGAGATAGTGCATCCCATGAACTTGTTGATAAGAAAAGGAGTTTCTTTCCAATGGGGTGTGGAGCAACAAGAGTCTTTCCACCAACTTACGGAGGCCATGAGTAAGGGCCCAATATTGAAGCCCCCTGATTGGTCTCAAGACTTTTATGTTAATCCAAGTGTATCTTTACATTCAGTTGGTGCTGTATTGCTACAAAAAGGAGAGGCAGGTAGAATGCAACCCATCTATTATGCCAGCTGACAGCTTAGAGATGTGGAAACAAGGTATGAAGAAATGGAGCAGCAAGCTCTCTCTTTGGTGTTTTCAATCAGAAAGTTTCGCTCCTATTTATTACCTCGACCATTTTTCTTCCTTACCTCTCAATCTGTATTAGCATATCTAGTTCGCAAGCGTAATCCTGGGGGGAGATTTGCAAAATGATTGTCAGAGCTTCAAGAGTTCTCTTTCTCTTTTGTCACTGAAAATACCACTAGGTCCACTATGGCAGATTTGCTCACAGGACGGGAGGATCTAGGAGAAGAAAAGAAATGTAAGGAGAACATTAAAGATGAAAGGGATACACCACCAACAGCTTTTGTTTTGTATTTTGATGGGGCTTTTAGTCCTTCATGCCAACAAGGAGCCGGGGGGATAGTCTTGATGAATCCTGAAGGTCAAGAGGTATGGGCAAGAGAACAAGAGCTTCCAGGTATCACAACTAACAATGCAGCTGAGTATAATGCTTTGATTCTTGGTTTGGAGGGTTGTCTTCAAAGTCAAGTTAAAGAATTGGAAGTAAGAGGAGATTCTCAGCTTATTATAAAGCAAATGCAAGGGCATTACAAGACAAGAAGTCCTCATTTGAAGGAGCTTAATCAAAAGGCTATGGCACTATGTAGTCAGTTTGATTTTTGCAAGTTTGTTCATATAAACAGAAAAGAAAATCAAAGGGTAGATGAGTTAGCTACTCAAGCCATTGTAGTGCCAGACCGGGGGGTGGTTTCTTGGGTAGACACTGGATGGCCAGAACTGCAAGATGTTCAGAAATATGTGGAAGAAGGCATGTTTCCCCGAGGATTAACTCCACAATAGAAGCAGAGATTGGTTACTTTTGGCCACGCCTCCATAAGGATGTATATGAATGTCACGAATGGAACCTATCAGCTTGAGGAGGTTGATGGCATGGTGATACCCAGATGCACCAATGAGTATCGCCTTAAATTCTTCTATGCTCGACCACCTTGAGGGCCAGCAGACCCTCTCTGTACTAGAGAGGATCTGCTGGGGGGGGAAAGATGTGACGCTAAAAATTGATATTTTTAATTTGGCATTGGTATTGTTTTTCTCTATGTTTGATAAGAGTTTGAGTATCAAGTGATAGCCTAGCGGCTCTCACTTATTTCTATTTTCTATGATATTGTATGGGATGGAGAGGATGAGTGGAATGGCTCATTGTAAATACCATAGGTATGAATTATAAATACCTTGGTATGGGTGAGAGTTATTTGTGTATGGGATATTATGGAGTCATATAAAGAGGTGGGCTCATGTCCATGTGTTCCAATAATATAAGAGAGGCCACATGCCAAGCGTGTGGAAGGCATGTGAAGGAGTGTGAAGTCAAGAGGAATTCTTCTAGAACTCCTATGTGGAATAAGGAGGATGTGGACATGTGGAAAAGAGAGGGTCCCTATGGGCTCCATGTGAGGAGACTCTTGACTTTCTCAATATTTTAAGAGTCTTGAGCATCTTTTGATGGGACACATGGCAAGAGTAGCCAAAAAGAACATGGATGGTGACATACGTGCTTATGTGATTGATGGGGAAAGGAATCTATAGGCAGCAATTGTAAATGGGTGAAGGAGGGTAACAAAATCTCTATAAAAGGAGCCCTCCTCTCCCTTGTTCATCAATCTCTTCCACCATTAGGCCTCATGTTGCTGTAGCTCTAGTCTCCCCAAGCCTCTTTCATGAGCCTTCTCTCCCTCTTGTAGATATTCTCTTATGTAGACTCTTGAGTCCATCTCTCTCTAGTTTATTCTCTCTCTATGAATAGTCTTGGAGCTTCCGCTCCCTCTTGTATGTATGAAACCTCTTATTCTCCCTTGTGTTTGTAGTGTTGAAGTGGATTCTCACTCTATTTGTAATGAAGGTCACTTCAAGTTCTCTCTCTCTTGAGTGTCTCGTCCCTTTTCTCTTTCAAAGCCTTGAAAGTTCTTTCTATTCGGCCACTCACTGTGCATACATGGTCCATTTGTTTCTCGAGCCACCATGCAAACTTCTTCCCCTCTTCTAGGCAAAATCTATGAGGGGTGGATCGTTGATGAAGGTGGAGTCTTGAGGGAGCATCCTGCTCAGGCGAAATTAGCCTGGGGGAGGGTAGTTTTCATGACAGTTTGACCCCCTGTTAGTTTTTTTTCTCATAACTTTCTGCTCAATAGTCCGATTGTAATGAAATTTATATCAGCGCGAAGCTCTCTTCAAGGCACATGTTTCTATGTGATCAGATCTTGAATCAAATACTGCTGCAAAAAGTTATGAGTCTCTGTGTTTGACAGTCTATTTTCATGACAGTTTTTACCCCCGTCTAGTAAACTGTCCATAACTTTTTGGCCGCTTCTCTATTTCTTACGAAACATATATCAGCGCGAAGCTCTCTTTAAGACGCATGTCTTTATGTACTTAGATCTTGAATCAGATACTGCTGCAAAAAGTTATGAGTCTCTGTGTTTGATAGTCTGTTTTCATGACAGTTTTTACCCCTTTCAGTAAACTGTCCATATCTCTTCAATTGTCTGTCTGTTTTCAATGAAACTTATATCAGCGTGAAGCCCATCTCAAGGCACATCTCTTTGTGTGCTTGAATCTCTGATATCATGTCTCTACTAAAAGTTATAGGCCTCTGTGTCTAATGATAGTTCGTAGAGTGTTTTGAGCTAAGTGTAAAGGTGTCTATGAAGGAGGTGCAATGTTTCCTCGGAATCTACCCATCCGACCTAATCAGCCCCTTCAAACTCCTCGATATATATCAGTTCATGTCATGTTGAGCCACAAGATCTTCTTTCAACAAGTATCGCTCTTCTCTTTGGCGCAGACTGACTCGCTGAGATTATGGCCTCTGCTGATCCTTTCCTTCTCCCTATGCTTGATTACAACATCACTCGGGATGTTACCATCTTCATTCTCATATGAGGGAGGAAAGTATGGTGTGGTATCTTGGCATAAAAGATTCTTTCTAACGTCCCATTCTCAATGATAAATATCTTTGGCAGTCCGCAGTAGGAAGTGAAGAGGTGCGTGAAGTTTATTACCCCCAACTTCATGTCACAGCGGTCTTCATTTTGTTGTGTCAAGGAGAGACTCAAAGACCTTTGTGATGCCGCCTCCTCAACCATCGAAGTTTCCAGAGCTGCAAAGTGCATTGGAGGCTCTTGCATATACTTGGGAGCAATTTCCTAGTGTGATGGCAAAAAGGATGCATGCAAAGATAATGTTTTACTTTGAGGATGCACAATATGCTCCTCATATTCAAGGATCTTCACATGAAGGAGATCAAAAAGCTCAGACTTTGATGCAGGGACAAGAAGAACATGCACACTGTCACAAATGTGTAGAACATGAGCGCAAACTTCTAGAGCAAGAAATGGTGGATGTAACTAAGGATGATGAAACACAAGCCTTGAGTGCACGGGAATTAAAAGAAATTGAAGAAGATCAAGGTCGATCCACTGCAGTTATGCTAGAAGCTCTTGCTAGCAAACCACGACGTGAAATGCAAAAGACTAGTACTGCAAGAGCCACGGTTCCAAGCAGTAAAAAAAGGCATCGTCCCACTGTAGAGAGAGATAATGTGGATGAAAAACGGTTAAAAGAAGAGAAAGATGAAGAAGACTCAGAACCCGAGGCTGAAGATGATCAGGATGAACTCACATCAATCAAAAATCTTAATCTGTGTCTTAATGAAGCAGTAACAGATGATGATGTGGGATATATCTGGGGTCAAAGGACGTGGTTTGTGAATGCCAAAGATGTGGAAGCTGCAGCTGTCTTTACTAATAGCCGAAGCCTTGATATATCCTATGCATTGCAAATATACGAGGCTTTGAGAGATGGAAAGAAACCTGTGGCAAGCAATGTGGTCCCGCGCCCAATAATGTTTTGTCCAATCAAAAATAGCTTTCTGGATCAAATAACATTTATAGGGCCTACACATTTCGAGGAAACCTTCAGTCGATTCTTTAAAGACACTCTTAAAAATATTCCACATGAACAAGGCGAAGAGGCACAAGGTGAGAATATGCTAAAGGAAGTAAAGAAGGAATTCCTCCTTCATTGCAGATTCCAGCCCATTGATGGTCAACATTGGGATTATGCTTGTAATCAGATCGCAAAAGAAGCAAAGGAGGTCAAAAGACTCACTTCAGAACAATTTGCAAAGATAAGTTCATTCCATTAGTATCCTGCAACAATCTGTATATTCAAGCATGAGATCAAGTATTTGATTGAGTCCGAAAGACTTAATCATTATGTCCATGGAAAGCGTAAGATATCCTCAACATCAGAGGTCTTACAGAAGGCAAGGGTTATATGGACAACATTTGGTTCTCTAAATTCTGATTTGAAGCGAAAGGTCACAAAAGCAGACGCCGACACACTCACAAACTTCTATACTTCTTTGAGTGCAGTTGTGCCTAGGGGAACTCAAGAGCGAGAAGAAAATATGACAAGCCTCAAGGTGGTGAGGGACAGATATGCCGACTACACTTCTATCATATTTCGTCCTGTTGAAGTGTTCAATGAGATGCTTGAAACGTGCATTGCTTGTGAGCGTGGACAGTTGACCTATGAACCTCCTTTGTTTATCTCTGGAAAGTCAAAGGTAATGGATAAGAAGGAGTTGACAGCAAGGATGTGGAGGCCTATAAAGTACTTACTTGACAAGTATGCATCCATGGCAGCATAAAAAATTTTAAAGAAAGAATGGTTTTTTGGAAAGAAAGAAAAAGACCACTGCATGGAAGAATGCATCAATGTACAGGTGAGGCGTGATGCAGTGCATAGTGCCATTAAGTATTTGTTGTCAGAGAAACAAATTCCACTTACTCATTGTAACATTGACTATAATGTGGTCAAGCATATAGCTTCTTTGTCAACACCCAAGGTAAAGCTATGGGCAAACAGGTGGATTAAAAAGGATGAAGATGGGTCAGAAATAGTAACCTCTTACATGAGAAAAGAAATCCCACAACAGGTGGTTGCATATCTAGACCCTAACTATATACTTGATGTATGATCTCCATTTGCTTTCTTTTATTCTTCTCTTTCAAGTGCTAGTTTAGTGGATGTTGAAGGTTTGTATTGATATGCTAAGATTGATCTTGTAATATATTGCCATGGGCTAGTTTTGAGGAAGGGGGCATTTAGGAAAAAGTAAATGAAATTTTATGGAAATCAAATGATATTTCGTGTTGGGTATGTAGGAGTAATTGCATTAGCTTACACCTTAGGGACTCAGGAAGAAATAAGGATATACATGGATGGAGAGCATGGAAAGGACTGAAGAAAATGCAAGTATATGAACAAGAGCCTTTGAGGACAAATAAGAAGCTATAGCAACAATGAGAAGACATTTTCTCACCTTTTGTGGATGCCATGACATTCACATGTATAAGGAGCCACTTTTTTCCTACATTGATTTTGGGAAGACCTTGGCTACGTAAGGTGAAGGCTGTTCAAAAGTGGGATACTGGAGAATTGATTTTGCAGGGAAAAGAAGCCGTAAAAAGAAAGTTGTCAAGGAGGAGTCTTCAACATCAGAGAGTTCAAGCTCTAACTTAACCGATGAAGAAGAAGAGATAGGTGTAGCTCCGAGGAGTCTAGCTACGAGGATGAGGTGGAGGGAGTGGCCTTTGGTCTTTGTCTTGGTGCGGGACGAGGAAGGAACAAGGTGGTGGTGCAAGAAGATTCTGTAGCTCGGGGGGGTCATTATGTATAAACCCTGTATATCACATGCATTCAAGGCCTATTTCTAAAATCCCTTATCTGTAAATTTTTCATTAATAAAATGTACCCCTTTTCTATACAAATCTGTAAATTTTTTTCAAAACTATTTTAAATAGTCTCTTATGTATATTTATTTCTGTAAATTTTGGAAATTAAAAAACTCCTTTTATTGAACTCACATGATAGGGTTACATATGATGAGTGACCCCCCCGAGTCCTATAGAGACACTTCATGTGGAGGATGTGGAGCACACTAAATGATGCCAATGCAATGAAGAACTTCTTGGTGATTCTCTATCAGGTAGTGAGAAGCTCCAGTACTTGGATATGTTAGATGATTTTTCATGTCTCTTTGCAACAAGCTATTCACAGGTTTGACCAATCTCTCTAATGGAGCACAAGATTGAGTTGAAGCTAGAAAGTAAGCCAGTTGTGCAACGCTTGAGGTGATTGGGGGCGATCCAAGATGAGACACTAAAGAAAGAGGTAACACAACTACTTGAGGCAGGATTCATCTTTCCTGTTGATGATTCAAAATGGATATCTCCTATAGTTCTCACACCAAAGAAAGGAAATAAGTGGCAGATTTGTGTGGACTTTTGTCCTTTGAATGCATGCACTAAGAGGGATCATTTTCCTTCGCCATTCCAAGATGCAAGGCATGAGATGTATTCTGTATGTGATGGGTATTCTGGGTACTTTCAAATTTGTATTCGCGAGGAAGATCAAAAGAAAACATCATTTATCACACCTTGGGGAGTTTTTTCTTACAAAGTGATGCCTTTTGGGTTGACCAATGCACCAGCTACATTTCAAAGGTTCATGAGTCAAGTGCTTGAGCCTTACTTGGGAAAGTTCATAAGGGTGTTTTTGGATGATTTTTGCATTTATTCTTGATGCATAGATCACATGGAGAAGTTAAATCTGATGGCCTTAGCTAGGATTGATGAAGCAAAAGGGTGTCTAAATCCTAGTAAGTGTCATTTGGCTCAAACAAAAGTAGACTTGTTGGGGCATATTGTGTCTGAAGAAGGCCTGCAAATGGATCCTGACAAGGTTCAAGCAATCATGGCATTGCCAAGTCTTGAGAGTGTCACTGGTGTTCGCAAAATTCTAGGAAAGAGCAAGTATTATCAACGCTTTGTGATGATTTCACAGAGATAGTGCATCCCATGAACTTGTTGACAAGAAAAGGAGTTTTTTTCCAATGGGTGTGGAGAAACAAGAGTCTTTTCAGCAACTTAAGGAGGCCATGAGTAAGGGCCCAATATTGAAGCCGCCTGATTGGTCTCAAGACTTTTATGTAAATCCAAGTGTATCTTTGCATTCAGTTGGTGCTATATTGCTACAAAAAGGAGAGGCAGGTAGAATGCAACCCATCTATTATGCCAGCTGACAACTTACAGAGGTGGAAACAAGGTATGAAGAAATGGAGTAGCAAGCTCTCTCTTTGGTGTTTTCAGTCAGAAAGTTTCGCTCATATTTATTACCTCGACCATTTTTCTTCCTTACCTCTCAGTCTGTATTATCATAATATGTAGTTCGCAAGCCTAATCCTGGGGGGAGATTGGCAAAATGGTTGTCAAAGCTTCAAGAGTTCTCTTTCTCTTTTGTCACTAAAAATACCACTAGGTCCACTATGGCAGATTTGCTCACAGGATGGGAGGATCTAGGAGAAGAAAAGAAATGTAAGGAGACCATTAAAGATGAAAGAGATACACCACCAACAACTTTTGTTTTGTATTTTGATGGGGCTTTTAGTCCTTCATGCAGCAAGGAGCCGGGGGGATGGTCTTGATCCATCAATCACATAAGCCCGTAGGTCACCATCCATGTCCTTTTTGGCTTCTCTTGCCATGTGTCCCATCAAAAGATGCTCAAGACTCTTAAAATATTGAGAAAGTCAAGAGTCTCCCCACATGGAGCCCATAGGGACCCTCTCTTTTCCATATGTCCACATCCTCCTTATTTCACATGGGAATTCTAGAAGGATTCCTCTTGACTCTACACTCCTCCACATGCCTTCCACACGCTTGGCATGTGGCCTCTCTTATATTATTGGAACACATGGACATGAGCCCACCTCTTCACTCTTCCTATTTTCTAAAAACCCCATAATATCCCATACACAAATAACTCTCACCCCATACCAAGGTATTTATAATTCATACCCATGGTATTTACAATGATCCATTCCACTCATCCTCTGAATCCCATATAATATCTTAGAAAATAGAAATAAGTGAGAGCCGCTAGGCTATCACTTGATACTCAAACTCTTATCAAACATAGAAGAAAGAAATACCAATGCCAATTAAAAAATATCAATTTTTGGCATCACATCTTTCCCCCCCCAACAGATCCTCTCTAGTGACAGAGAGGGTCTGCTGGCCCTCAAGGTGGTCAAGCATAGAAGAATTTAAGGCGATACTCATTGGTGCGTTTGGGTATCACCATGCCATCAACATCCTCAAGCTGATAGGTTCCATTCGTGAACTTCTTTTTGACTCAATATGGTCCCTCCCATCGGCCGATAAACTTTTTGTCTAGCCACTTGTCCAAACGGCTATCAAATCTCATTACCAAATCTCCTTCTGCAATATCTTTCTTCTTGCGTAATTTGGTGTCAAAATGGGCCTTGCACATTTTTTGAGAAGCTTCTAAGTTTTATAAGGCCTGTAATCTGCATTCGTCCAAGGCTTCTAGCTGTACCAAGCGTTGAGCATAGGCATCCTCCTGTCCTTCTTTTCTTGCAGTGCGAAGACTATGTATCTGCAATTCAATGGGCAAAATGGCTTCTATTCCATACACTAGTTGGAATGGTGTAAACCCAATAGTGAGCTTGTGTGTGGTTCTATAAGCCCATAAAAATTTCGCCAAGTGCCTATCCCAATGCCTTTTCTTGGTGTCTACAAGCTTTCCCATTGAATTGCACAACAATCCATTTGTTTTCTCAGCCAAGCCATTACATTCGGGATAGTATGGTGTGGATATGCTATGATTTATCTTTAGCTTATGCACCACATCTTCAATTAGTTCATTTCTAAAAGAGGTTCCTCCATCAGTGAGAATTTCCAAAGGACAACCAAAGCATGAACAAATTTGATCAAAGAGAGATTTTGCAACTGTGCTTGCCTTGCTATTAACTATGGCCTTGGCCTTTGCCCATCGAGTTGCATAATTTTGGCCACCAATAAATAATTATTTCCCTGAGATGAGCGAGGGAGTGGTCCCACAAAGTCCAACTCTCACCTCTCAAATGGTCCATATGCTGGAATAGGCTTCAATCAACTGTCGCCTTCCAAACTTTTGGCATACTTTACAACTTCGACACCATTCATATACATCCTTATGGAGGCGTGGCCAAAAGTAACCTGCATTAAGAATTCTCCTAGATGTGCTTGCTGAAGCAAAATGACCAAAGCATTCATGACACATTTCTAGAATTCTCCTAGTCTCCATGGGATGGACCACCTGACGGAGCACCTTATCTTTTCCCTATTTCTAAAGAATGTCATCAACAATAGTATAGGGACAAGCCTTCCTTACCAATCTCTGCTTCTGTTGTGGAGTTAACCCTCGAGGAAACATGCCTTCTTCCACATATTGCTGAACATCTTTGCAATTCTGGCCATCCAGTGTCTACCAAAGAAACCACCCCCTGGTCTTGTACTACAATGTCTTGAGTAGCTAACTCATCTGCCCTTTGAGTTTCTTTTCTGTTTATATCAACAAACCTGCAAAAATCAAACCGACTACATAGTGCCATAGCCTTCTGATTAAGCTCCTTCAAATGAGGACTTCTTGTCTTGTAATGCCCTTGCATTTGCTTTATAATAAGCTGAGAATCTCCTCTTACTTCCAATTCTTTAACTTGACTTTGAAGACAACCCTTCAAACCAAGAATGAAAGCATTATACTCAGCTACATTATTAGTTGTGATACCTAGAAATTCTTGTCCTCTTGCCCATACTTCTTGACCTTCAGAATTCGGAAAGGAATCTAGAGGTAGAAATTGTAAATGGGTGAAGGAGGGTGACAAAATCTCTATAAAAGGAGCCCTCCTCTCCCTTGTTCATCATCTCTTCCACCATTAGGCCTCATGTTGATGTAGCTCTAGTCTCCTCAAGCCTCTTTCATGAGCCTTCTCTCCCTCTTGTAGATATTCTCTTATGTAGACTCTTGAGTCCATCTCTCTCTAGTTTATTCTCTCTCTATGAGTAGACTTGGAGCTTCCGCTCCCTCTTGTATGTATGAAACCTCTTCTTCTCCCTTATGTTTGTAGTATTTTGAGTGTATTTGAGTGGATTCTTACTCTCATGGCAATGAAAGTCACTTCTTATCATTTTCCTTGAGTCTCCATTTCTATGTTTTTTTCTCTCTCTATTCAAGTCTCTAAAGTAGTTCTTGTTCGGCCGCTCACTGTGCACACATGGTCCATCCATTTCCCGAGCCACCATGCAAGCTTCTTCCTCTCTTTTAGGCAAATTCTAGGGGTATTGGATCGTTGATAATTGTGGAGCCTTGAGGGAGTAGTTTACTCAGGCAAAATTAGCATGGGTGGAGGGCAGTTTTTATGATAGTTTGACCCCCTGTTAGTGTTTTGCTCATAACATTCTGCTCGATAGTCCGATTTTGATAAAACTTATATCAATGTGAAGCTCTCTTCAAGTGCATGTTTCTATGTGATTAGATCTTAAATCAGATACTACTGTAAAAAGTTGTCTCTGTGTTTGATAGTCTGTTTTCATGATAGTTTTTACCCCCTTTCAGTAAACTGTCCATATCTCTTCAACCAATTATCTGTTTTCAACGAAACTTATATAAGCGCAAAGCTCTTTTCAAGCACATGTTTGTATCTGATTAGATCTTGAATCAGATAGTACTGTAAAAAGTTATGAGTCTCTGTGTCTGACAATCTATTTTCATGAGAGTTTTTACCCCCTTTTAGTAAGCTATCGATATCTCTTCAACCGGTTATCTGTTTTCAACGAAACTTATATCAGTACAAAGCTCACTTCAAGACACATCCCTAGGCTTCTATCAAGGAGGTTCCATGTTTCCCCGAAATTTACCCATCCTGCCAAATTAGCCCCTTCAAGCCCCTAGATATCTATCAATTCATGTCATGTGGAGCCGAAAGATCTTCTTCCAACAACGCATCGCTCTTCTCTTTGGTGCCGATCGGCTTGGTGAGATAATGACCTTTGTGGATCCTTTTCTTCTCCCGATGCTAAACTACAACGTCACTTGGGATGTTACCATATTCATTCTCCTTTAAGGGAAGCAAGGAGAAAGATATGTTGTGGTTTTCTTTGCATGTGCGTGAAGTTTCATTACCCCCAACTTCATGTCACAGTGCCCAACCTGCTCAGCACCATGGCCACCGAACTTATGCAAATCCAACCGACCAGATCTTTAGTTGTGATGCCACGCCTACTATTGCGGATGATTGGGCAGAGAAGACATGTACCAGCTGTCATCCAACGAGTAACGAGGATGATGAGATTTGACAACCTCATTTCGGATTACTGGGGGAGCATCCAACGCCGTCCAAGGGTAGAGGAGGGTGCGAGTCCAAAGACTTTTTTGTAGTACATGCTCGAAGCCACACCATCATAATAT